>NC_067239.1:27922239-28077239 GCF_019924925.1 Ctenopharyngodon idella | reverse complement strand
CTTCGTGAACGCATGTCTCTTTCAAAAGATACACCCGAACTTTAGCATGACGCAGTCGGTCACGAGACACACAAGAGCCAATGCCGTTTCACAATGAAAGCTGTCATAGGTTGTGTCCCAATTCAGAGGCTGCATCCTTCAAAGGACTCTGACTTCAAAAGGCCACGCCTTCGAAAGCCATGAAGGTCAGACTAAGCATCGTTAAATGGGACGGCCTAGCCTATGGAAGACTGTTCTTGTCGCCTAGCAACTGTGACAGTCTGTCCTTGATGAGTGGCAGTAACGTTTGTTTGTTAAACTGTTTGAAAACAAAACAGGGTTCACAAACTCAAGTCAAGTCACCTTTATTTATATAGCACTTTTTACAATGCAGATTGTGTCAAAGCAGCTTTACAGTGATAACTGGTATATAATTTTTGGCTGCTCTTAAAGAAAATAGTGTCATTGTCCAGCTTAAGTAAATTCAGTATTGATTCATTCCGTTGTAAGGATCAATAGTTATTAATTTAATTAATTTATCTATATAAGCACTGGAGTAAACAGTGATGTCATCATCCAGCTCAGTTCAGTTCGCATACAATGGTGTCGATGCAGGCAGATCAAAACACTGTTGAATATCAAATGTCAAGTGTCCCCAACTAAGCAAGCCAAAGGCGACGGCGGCAAGGGACCCAAACTCCAACAGGTGACATCAGGTGGCAAACAGGTGTAAAAATGGAGAAAAAAACCTTGGGAGAAACCAGGCTTAGTCGGGGGGCCAGTTCTCCTCTGGCCAACAGCGAACAGTGCTTTATTATGATTCAGGCAGCTATCATAAGTGTCTGTCTAAATATGTACACCATGGTCCATTTCTGTATATAAGAAAGAGTATAAACTATATAATCGCATCTTAGTAAGATGTGTCAACATTTGAACCGATTTAAAGTTTTTTATTTTTATATTATCAGATATTTAAGCAAGTTGAAACCCAATACTTAAAGGTGCAATATGTAAGATTTTTGCAGTAAAATATCCAAAAACCACTAGGCCAGTGTTATATATTTTGTTCACTTGAGTACTTACAATATCCCAAATGTTTCCAACTATTTGTAAATCGTTAGAAAATCGTGATAATATTCTAAAATGATATTAAGATGATATTCTAAAATCGATCTAGCTTACTGCAGTGTGCAAAAGTGTCTCACAGCAGCCACCGAGCGAACGCACAGAGTAACATTATTACATTTTCAACACACACGAATGTATCTAATATGATAAACAGAGCTGCGTTACCTCATACTCATGACCGGAAAAGCGGAAGCGGCGCCAGCGACTGTGGCATAACAAAAGTTCCGCTGCTCGTTCAGCTCCCACAACACTCGGTCCTGCTTTACTTCATGCTACAATAACGTTAATAATCACATCCATGAACATGATTTCTTCCTGAGTCCTATCCCGATTGTTTCCACCGGCTGTGATGTGAAGATCACATGTCCCAAGATTCCTCGCTCAAACTTGCCGTCATCAAGCTACGCCTTTGTTTTGAATAGGTCTCTAGAGACCTCTAGCGGACAGAAATCCTACATACTGCACCTTTAAGTTTAAGTGTAATTCAGCAATTTCTCTCAAAAAAAAATCCATCCATCTGTTGTATCCTTCATTTCACGTTCAGTTACATGCTCAAATTTGTCTAAATAGTGTAAATAAAAAATAAAATAAATGAAAATAAAATTATTGTGGCTGTTTAAATTGGAAATAACACCCTAACATATATGTCATAATGGCAAAATTATGCTCCAATATACATAATTTCATCATAACAATAAAATTTCCATGCCCACCGCAGACGGTTACTCATTGAAAGCAATGGCGTACCCTGCACAGTGAAAAATGACACTAAATTAAAAATGAAAAAGTGATGCCAAGGGGTCCTGACCAAGCATCCGTATGTGACGAGTTGGCAGTGAGAATGTGTTGCGCTTTCTATAATTTATTCACAGTTTAAATAACTGTTCTGTTTTTAATGCTGCTAAGACAACAAATGTGAAGTCTTGATTTTCTAATGCGTAAAGAAGCTATAAATGAATTCATAGTATGTTTTATTATATTTAGTTGTATATGTGTTGCCAGAATATGATTGATTGTATGTTTTTTTTTTATTACAAGTAATCATTATTACAGTATCAAGAGCAATAATCGACAATGATTTTTATCATAATATTGCCGCTCTAAAAAATACATGTATGCCACCTATCTGTAAAAATGTGTTCCACCTTTGCAGTGTACTGTATATATGGCTTTTGTTGATAAAATTGTATTTATTTATTTAGTATTCTGATTAAGTATTTGACATACAAGACAACAAAGATGCATTTAATAAGGTAAATATTGCACCTTAATGGAAAAGTTCATATCTGCCCCTGGTGTGTGAATGTGTGTGTGTGTGTGTGTGCATGTAATGATGGGTGAAGGGGGCGTGATGGGCATGTGTGCGGGTTCTCTGTACCACAAGCTATGTTCCCTCGCACCCCGCTGTGATAATCCAACACACGGTGGGATTACGAATCTTCAGAGCGCCATCACCCGCTGCGCCCGCTCCCCCTTCCTCCAACTTTCTCTTCCCCGCTAGTTAGAGACCCGTCCCCTGCCTCTCGTTCCTTCTGCTGGTGTGGAAAATGAGTCTGAAGAGGAGCCAAAACCTCCCTAAACCCCTTCTCTAATTACAAACCTCTCCGCTCCCGTTCACCCGTCTCCTCAACCCCGGCTCCATACGCGTGACCGCGGGCAGCGTTCGATAGCCAGCCTCCTGGAGCGACACGCTCGGCGGGGTGGCTCGCTCCCTCCGACTCAGTTCGCTGAGCTCATGGCCAGAAAAAGCTTCATCTTCTTCCATCATCTCAGAAAGGGGCATATTTAGTCCTAGTGGGTATCTAATGAGAAGAATCTGGGCCTCTCAATGAATATGTTTGCATTGCCTCCCAAAAGAGGAACTTTTAGGTTTCTTGAGGCATTAAATTTTGATTGGAAGAGTATTCGGACAACTTAAGTGAGATTCTAAATATCAAGGAGCATATTTGTTCAGTCCGACCAACTATTCATTGTGCACCACCTCAGATAAAAAGAAATAAACACCAAACATTGATGTTTAAATTTCAGTTGTGGTTTCTATGCCGTTGTTCGCAACCATAGTCACCTTTATTTTTATAGCGCTTTATAGAAATTACAAAAGAAAATACAAAAGAACAGCTTTTTTAAAAAACAAAAATAAAAATACACTACTGTTCAAAAGTCAGGTCAGTTGGGGTCAGTAAGATTTTTATTTTTTAAAGAAATTGATACTTTTATTCAGCTAGGGTGCATTAAAATGATCAAAATTGACAGTAGAGACATTTATAATGTTACAAAAGTTTGTATTTCAAATAAATGCTGTTCTTTTGAACTTTCTATTTATCAATGTATCACAATTTCCCCGAAAATATTAAGCAGTGCTAGTGTTTTCAACATTGATAATAATCAGAAATGTTTCTTGAGCAGCAAATTAGAATATTAGAATGATTTCTGAACGATCATGTGGCACTGAAGTAAGGAATAAATTACATTATATTATAAACCATTAAATTAGAAAACTGTTATTTTAAATTGAAATAATATTTCACAATATTACTGTTTTTACTGTATTTTCGATCAAATAAATGCAGCCTCTGTGAGCAGAAGAGAAATAATATATTGTATTTTTTTTTTGTTTTATTTATAATTTTGTCATTTTAATTATTTATTTATCTGTTTTAATTTATCTGTTTGTTTGATTGTGAATCAGAACACAGCTAAAATCATCATTACATATTAGCATATTGTTGCTCATTCTGAATCAAGGCTCTTATGAATCATGGCACAAACAACAGCAAAAATATTGAACCTGTTTGATAATTTTGCGGGAAAACTTTCCTTTCATCCAGGATAATAAGTGGCGAATACTTGACATACTGAAGACACAGAAACACAGAATATACAGTTGTAGACTTTAAAATATTTACAGTTCTTGTGAAACTCTTTTAATAAGACACGATTCCATGAGCTTCACAAACAGCGAGCCGATGGCATATTTCATCAGTGTATAGTTGACATTGGACACATAAAGCTAAAATCCTTGCATTTTAACATAGAGAGAATTCTTATATTTGGCCTTGCCTGGGGTTAGTGGGAACTTTTTAGCGTTTGCTTCAGTAAGAAAGAAAGAGGGAAAAAATGACTCAAAACAGATAAAACGTTTCAACATTTATTTTAAAGTGTATCATACTCCAGTATTTTGTCAAAGGTCGACCTCAGCCGCATTCACAGTGGCCTGAGCCCTGAATCTTCACTGACCCCAGAGCAGCCGTGGCTTCCCGGTGTCACTTCTGCAGTCATGTGTGCTTTGACAGGGATATATTTCGGCTACACCCAAGGAGGGTATTAGGTTGGTGGAAGTAATGGATGTCTGAGCGAGACTGTGTACCATCAGCCAGATAAATGACTGGCTGATGGTTTGGGAGATTTCCAAGTTGCACCGGCGGGCAACTCATTTCTCTTGTTCCTTCCTGCTTTCCCTCTGCCCCTCCAGCTGTGGAAAGCCGAGGGTTTGCTGACGGAAGATACGGCTTGTGCTTGAGAAACAGGGAGAATGATGAACAAAACCGCAGGGAAGATTAGGAATATCCACAATTTTCTCCAGGAGATATGCTGGTCGTGATGTCACGAAATATTAGATTGTACTGCTTTTATAAATAAATAAAAGTCTGTGTGGTGTGTATGAGATCAGGTCTGTAGTAGAGTATTTGCTCATTGCAAGTCAGAACTGAAAGTACAATTTAAAAATATTCATAAATCATTCAAATATTTTAATAGTACTTTGAGTTGCTCCTTTTTGACATAAAATTATTCTCAGATTTGAGGGAGCAGTTATTCTGCTTGACCTTTTCAAGTGCTCAAATTTTCTTAAATGGCATGATTAAACTTCATTTTCATAGGATTTTGTGAAGATGAGTGTTACTGTTAGTTTTGTGGTACAGTTTTTGCTTTAAAAATGAGAAGTGAATATACAGTACCATTCAAAAGTATGTTTTTGGAAATTAATTGTTTATACAGCAAGGATGCAATAAATTGATTTAAAAACTACAGTAGAGACTTAGAATTATTAATTAAATAAATGAATTAATATTGCAGCTGTACATCAGTGGATGTATATGAGCAGTAGAAACAGCTACAGCTTATGATAAAGATACGTCACTTTAAGACCGCTTTATCTTTGAAAGGATAGTTCATCCAAAAATGAAAATTCTGTCATCATTTACTCACCCTCAATCCAAACCTATGAATTTTGAAATGAACTTTTGCTGAACACAACAGAAGATATTTTGAAGAATGTCAGTAACTAAACAGTTGATGGTCCCCATTGACTTCCATAGTATTTTTTTCCATACCATGGAAGTCAGTGGGGTCCATCAACTGTTTGGTTACCCATATTCTTCAACATATCTTCTTTTGTGTTCAGCAGAAGAAAGAAATTCCCTTAAATACACTCTTAAAGGGATAGTTCACTTTTTGGGTAAACTATCCCTTTAATTGTTGAGCCCCTTTCACACAGAGATTCGGGAAAATACACTGCTAATGTGTTCCGGGATTTGTCCTGGGACCGTTTGATTTTGGTTCATTTACACTGGCGGTGATTTTCTGTAATCTGTGTGCGCATTCACACACATCCCGTGAAGACACATGACATCAGGATGTGACATGTCTCCGCAGCGTCTTAAAGGATTAGTTCACTTTTTAAATGAAAATTAGCCCAAGCTTTACTCACCCTCAAGCCATCAAGGTCTCCAGCCACATCCATCCATCATAAACATATTCCACACAGCTCCGGGGGGTTAATAAAGGCCTTCTGAAGCAAAGCGATGCATTTGTGTAAAAAAAAAAAAAATCCAAATTTAACAAGTTATGAAGTAAAATATCTCTCTTCAGCCAGACCGCCTTCAGTATTCTACGTACGAAGAAAGTGTAAAACTCTTGCAGTTCATAAAGCTTACTCTACACTATACACAAAAAAAGTTGGTTCTTGGCTCGTAATCATAGGGAATCACTTTTGGTGGCCCTACAGCACCTTTGTCAAATGGTGCTATGTAGAACCCATAAGAGATGCCATCTCACATTTTATTTCTTCAACAAAAATGGTGCTAAACAGCACCAACGGTGGTTCTTTGGCTCGTAAAGAACCTTTAAAGGGGCTTAACAGGTTCTTTGTGTGGCAGTGGTGCTAAATAGCACCTTAACCACCCCAAAGAACCTCTGAAGAACTGCTGAAGAACCATACAGGGGCTTAACAGGTTCTGTATACAGTAGCGGTGCTATATAGCACCTCAGTCATCCCAAAGAACCAGTGAAGAACCGCTGAAGAACCACTGAAGCACCAAGATTTGGTGCTATACAGCACTTAAAGTGGTTCCCCTATGATTACGAGCCAAAGAACCACTTTTAGTACTATATAGCACCATTTTTTGGTGTACGTCCTACGCCTTTCCTATTCAACTTAAAGAAAAAGTGTAACTGACGCGATGCCAGTTTGCACTTTCTTCATAACTTGAATACGGAAGGCGGTCTGGCGGAAGCTTTGTCATTTTATTTTCCCACTGTAAATGATGTACTCACCATTTCAACCTGTGATGAATTGATGGATGGCAAATGAAATCAAGAGAAAAGTTGATATAAAGTGATATAAAGTCACAGGAAAGTAATGTGTAGCTGTATCTTTCTTTAAAGCACATGGCAGGCAGTATTGAAAGATTGCTGTGACTCATTAAAGACACGAAACACAGTCACAGGCTGTATTTTTCCCCGTCCTCTGCATCCGTCGATACCGTCTGACACGAACAGCAGCACTTTTGGTGTATGGTAAGCACCGCTTCATTCAGCACATAATGAAAAGGGAAGCACCGGGCGGGTAATGAAGTCTTAGGCGAGCTTCCGTGGCCGCGACGGCTCGCGCCGTGAGCTTTGGTAATTGGCGCATGACCTACTCCGCCGTCGAGTTGTAATGTCACAATTTGTGTGTGATGCACAAATCCAATTAAGTCCGAGTGCTGTGCGGAGTTCTCCTGATGGAGGCTCAAGGTGCCCTCTGCAGTGATAGAGCGAGATTGAGAACGGATACTGTGTGTGCACACGCCACTGGAAGCCTGGAAGAGCCACATCACAAATTGGTGAGATCAGAGAGATTACTAGACATATCTGTTTGGACTGATTGTACCGGCCCTTTAAGAGCAGGTAATGTCAGATGACATGAACATCCGATGCATACTGCTAACGAAATTGCTAACGAGATTTTAGTTTTATAATATATACACTGATTCAGTGTTTATTCTTTTTGAATGCGCTGTGTCCTTGATTATAACTAATAGCCAAAGTATGAATATGTTCCTGAAACATTTTTCTGGCACAAGATCAGGTTTATGTTTACTTATGAAAGGGTTCAGTGTGATACAGGTAGTTCTTGCTTGATTCTGAAGGTTATTTGCTTCTTTACCTAAGTTGTAGTGTGACATAATATCTATGTATATGGCTGCTTTTGTCAGGATTTCTTACTTTGCACTTTCATTGTTTTAGAACTAAACTTTGATATATAATTATATATTATTTATATATTATTATATACATATTTTAATTTGATATATAATTAAAATATATATGTAATGAACCAAAGTTACATGTCCCCAGAGCCTACTAATTTATTGATAGGACAATGATTTCTGTGAAAGTGTAGAAGCTCTAAAGAATTAATTTACAGACAGTGATGAAGCTATTAGCAGCGCACCAGATAACACACACCTTAATTAAGATGTTCAGAGACACTCTGTGCCAAGGTTGATATCCTAAAATCATTTGTTGTTTTCAGATGTACTTTAGAGTTCAGTTTTAGTTGGTTTCAGCAGGTTTTGATTCATTCATTTTTATTTTATGGACATGTTTCTGTTTAGTTTCTATTAGGGGTGGGAATCTTTAGGTACATCTCGATTTGATCCGATTCCAAGAGTCACGAACTGATTCCAAAATTATTATTTATTTTTTTAGCAGTTTTTGCTTTTATTTTGATAGGACAGTAAGCAGACAGGAAATGAAGTGGGAAAGAGAGAGGGATGGGGTCGAGAAAGGTCCACGAGCCGGGACTCGAATTTGGGTCACCTGAATCGCAACAGCGATATCTGCCGGTGCTGCCCACGAGGCTATCGGCGAAATGAATCTTGGACATAGTTTTTTTCGTTTGAATTATTCTGCTGTGCATTTTTATATATTTTAGATATTGGTTTGGTTTAGATGTATATTTTGATATATATTTTGGTTTCAGTAAATGCAGTTTATATCTTAATTTATTTTATTATATCTTAATTTATTGTAATAAATTAAGATACATTTCTTAAGTACTGTAACGTGTGAAAATGATGTGTGAAGTAGAATCAATAATAGAGCTCTTATGAGTTCTTAACAATTGATTTTTACCCACATGGGTTATTAATTTGAGATTTTTGTAATTGTTTAACCATATTTTAGTCCAATCGATCAACCATATTTTAGTCCAATCAGTCATCCTAGAACCGCTGCTATATTCAAAAAAAGTGACACAGTATTAAACTTTACACTAATAATCTCAAAAAAACTGCATATCTAGCAAAAAACTTAGGCCTGGCATTCCTTTTTCTTAGATCCTTTATAGCTCGTATTCCAGCAGTTCCTCAAAACTGACCAACTAGACTGTTAAAGGATCTTTATCTGTAGACTGTCCAACTGGATGACCTTTATAAAGACCTCAGAAAGCAAAGGTCACCTCTTTTCCAAAGAGAATTGGCAAGTTTATTCTCCAAGAAGTACTGTACGACTATGGTGTAGATCGCGGCTGTCATCCCGCAGTGTCCCCGGACAATTAACCTCTGATCCCGGTTGACAGGTACAGCGTTTGTAACTGTGAACGTCTGGTGCTTTCAAATGCAGGGAAGCCTGTCAGAGAGCTCTGATACAAACCCACATTTCCCCTCCTGGTTTACAAGACTTTCTAAGCAGAAACAATTAAAAAAAAGAGAGAGAGAAATCATCTGGCTTGTTTAGACAACGCTGCAAGAGTTCGCAATAAATCACGCTGAGATTGTGACATCACTGCATCCAAATGCTTTCGCATTACAGCGTTTCACTGCAGGAACGTTAACGCTTAACCCATTTCCTGTGCTGATTACCTTGAAATAAATAATACACAAGTTTAATTGCAGTTGCGTGTGCGTGTGAGGAACATCCACCGTGAAGCAGAAGCCGTCAGTGATGTCTCTGTGAGGGGCCGTAACCTCAATTACAAACCGCTTTAGCGTGCGTGAAACAAGATTCAGGCTGCAAATTAAGTCCATCAAATGCTGTTTATTTATTGTGACGAGGCACAAAGGTGAGAGTATGTCTTTTTCTGCCATCAAAAAGCTTCTTTTCAAAAAACACATCTTTTTTAATGCGTTTACCTCTCAGAATAGAGCTAAGTGTAGTTTTTGGATGCCTGCAGTTTCAGTGTGCAGAGCAGGGTTTATTGCTAACTAAAACTGAGATGGAAATTTAAACCATTTTTGTAAACAGAAATTAAGGCAAATAAATTTTAGGCTTAAGATTGATAGTACAATGATTTTTTCTGAAAAAAGTATGCTACAAATAATCAGATAAATATATATTATATTATATAAATTAAACAATATAAATATTTAATATTTGCTTTATGTTTTGATCAAAATCCACAGTGCAAAAAGTTGTTTTATATATTCACAAAACTGTTAATCTCTGATGAAACAGTAATATAAATTAAAACATAAAAATGCTTTTGTTAGACAAACTTCTTTTATGATGCAGTTTAAAGTGTATTCTATCTGTTTATGTATTTATTTATTTTTTACATGCCAGATGCCATGAATTATTTTATAATATCAAAGACCACAATGAAAAGACTTTGTGTTATCCTTGGCAAGTTGAGATGAATCTTGCTTTTATTGTCCAATAGAAAATGAAACATTCTTATTGTAAATAAAATAGTTTTGAAACTATTAAATGTATTGAATTCTACATATACGTGGATTAAAGCAATAAGCCATGTGAGACAGTATTACAGTGATTTTGCCCTAGAAATGGAGTGTAATTAGGCATGACATGAAGCTGAAAACCCTCTTTAACTGCTGTAAAATCATTATAATGGCCTCTCGGGGCTAATTTCTTTTATAAAAATGGCTACATCAGTTGAAATATGTTAATAATTATGAAGTAAATGTATTCATAACCAGATGTTGATGTTATGTGAACTCTGCTTTCAGTGCAAAAACTGCCACTATGATGTTAGAGTGTGTGGTTGCCAAGTGTTGCTATGCAGATGCCAAAGTGTTGAAAATTCAATATATCATCAATACTATCATAGTGATAAGATTCACTATGGTAAGCCTATTACAAGTGTTTATATTTTAGACCTGTCAGGATGGTTAAACCTCCGGGAAATCACTCATTAAAAAAAAAAGAGAACGCGACAGAGCTTGTAATAAAACAAGAATCAACATTGGCTTGCCTTTTCTGAGATGGTGTAAACTGAGGGATATGAAAAACTTTTTATTACTTAACAGGTGAGAAAGGTATTTTATGGAACAGATAAATTGCCATATGTAGCTTTCTTCATTGTGAAGCATTATCTATTGTGAAGAGGCTCATTTCATGTTGGTTTTTGTAGCGCTGTGCTGGAATTTATTTTCAATGTGCATGTCTATTAATGGGTAAAGCTACAGTAATGTCTTCAGCTTGAGATCCTTTCCATCTAAACTGGTTATATCTCTTAAGCCTAGTAGTGAATGTTTTATGAGCAGTATGATAACCATATTCAGTAGAGCCGAAGCACAACCAAAACAGTGTTCTTCCACAAAATGCATGCAGTTTTGTTTTTTAACGGCTAGAGGGGAAAAAGTCACATACCTTTTAAAACATTCATAAATACTGTAATAGCATATAAACAATACTAAAATAACATTGATCTTGCTAGGCTGTTGCAGGTGTTCTGTGTGGTTTCTTACAACGGCACGACTCGCTCCTTAAATGGGGGTTTTGTCTGTTTTATTGTCCACTATTTGAAAATTGTGGTCTGATAACTTAGAAAATCATGCAATAGAAGCTTAGATCATTTAATTGTAAAACCCCTAACCTTAAAGTTGATTTATTATGCCCCTTTTTACACATTCTGGTGTCCCCAGAATGTGTCTGTGAAGTTTCAGCTCAAAATACCCCATTCATTTTTTATTATACTGGCTATTTTTGGGTGGGAGAAAAAAATGCGCTGATTTGGTGTGTGTACCTTTAAATGCAAATGAGGTCATGCTCCCCGCCCCCAAGCTCGTGATTCCAATACACTGAGGCATAAATAATAATGGAGAAGCTCACACAGCAAATATAACTCTCAAAATGGATCATTACATACTGTTCGTGATGCAGCATATCAGATCATGTAGGTATGGCATGTACTTTGTGGATGTTTTTTAACATTCGATTCTGAAAGCTACACACTGTTGGAGAGACTCAACAAGAATGAAAATGCGTTTATGAATTATACAGACTGCAGGCGTTTTTGGGTTAAAAATGAAAACAACGATATTGCTCTGGTCTCTGTGAATACAGTAACAAAGAATGGTAACTTTAGCCACATTTAACAGTACATTAGCATTGTGCTAACAAAACACATTCAGAAAGACAGTTTGCAAACATCACGAAATATACATGAATTTGGATCATGAACAGTTGGTATCGATCCATCTTTGAGAATCAAGTTCTATGCAATTTTACTGACCCTTTGTGTGCAAATTAGTCTGGTGTAAAATGACTTGCACATACTGGTATATGAATTTAAATGTTACATACTGGTATATGAATTTTACAAAGTTACTGGGTTGCCCTTTTCCACGTTTTCTGGTTTGGTAGATTATAGCACTTAAACACGGAAAAAGTCAGATTTTCATGATATGTCCCCTTTAAATATGAGGATCCTTGGCTTGGAAAACACTACTACTATAATCACAATAAAAAAAAAATTCCCCAACAGGCCAATGAATTGTATCTTCTTAGTGCATTAACAAAGAATTCAGTTTGCAAGTTGCAGGCGTGCGTCCAGCACTGGAGAGTTTGTAAGGAGCGGTTATGATTGATGTGTAAAATCTGCCACAGATAATTCGGTTAACGCTGTACAACACACGGCCTCAATGTATCGATTCCAGTCCTCACTGTGCATGGAAATCGTTAGCATGTTTATGCCGCTGGCATGGCAAGTGGGATGAACTTGACCCTTGACCGCAGTTGTGTTGTGTGAATATACCTGAGAGGGACGAGAGATAAGCTGGTTTGTCAAGGACAGAAGAAAAGATAAGGTCAGACAGGCGCTCAGAAGTGCCGTCCCACACTTTCGCCATAATTTAAAGTCACTGGCTTTATCAGAGCGAGCATGAGGAGATTTTCTATTCACGTTTCCGAACAGCCCTCATCACCGGATGCGTTTCACTGTCTTCCTCCGTCTGAACTCATTGGCTCCCTGTGGCCCACAGGTTATCAAAGCAGCCAATCGGATACTCCCCCTCCCCTCCAGCTCTCATGTGATTAAATAGAGTGTGGATTGTGAGGGGGTAAATGTGGGTCACAGTACAGTAGCTCTTATAATTACAGGAGCACTGATGATATCATCATAGAGAACAGATCAGCTCTATATGCCGGTCGAGCCTGGCGCATTCAACCGGATAACATCGATAGTGGAGATGGTCTCATTATGTGCTTCATACCTTGTTCACTCCATCTCACTCTCATTTCATTCCCTTCTTAGTCGCCTCTATAGTGAACAGTCCTAGAATGGTCGAGGTATGAAGCTGATCAATACAATGTTTTAACTTTATTTGACTGTATTTGAACAATATACACTAGCATTCAAAAGTTTGGGGTCAGTAAGATTTTTCTTTTTCTTTTAAGAATTTTTTTTTTTTTTTTTTTTTCATCAGTGATGCATTAAATTGAACAAAAGTGACAGTAAAGACATCTATAATGGTACAAAAGATTGCTATTTCAAGTAAATGCTGTTCTTTTGAACTTTCTATTATTCAAAGAATCAGGATTTCCTCAAAAATACCAATATTGATAATAATAAGAAACATTTCTTAAGCAGCAAATCAGCATATAAGAATGATTTCTGAAGGATCATGTGACACTGAAGACTGGAGTAATGATGCTGAAAATTCAGCTTTGATCACAGGAATAAATTACATTTTAAAATATATTCAAATAGAAAACAGTTATTTTAAATTGTAATAATATTTCACAATAGTACTGTTTACTGAATTTTTGATCAAATAAATTCCGCTTTGGTGAGCATAAAAGACTTCTTTTCTTAAGAGGATTTTTTCTTTCCATGAATAAGGTACAAAAAAGAGCCTGAAAATTAAAAAAAAAATTAAAAAAATGAGGTGCTTGAGGCGATCGTCAACCCTCATGAGGTCCAATTTTTATGTTTTATGTGTCAGCACTACAATTTCTGTTAAAATTAAGAAATTAGATGCAAACAAAATGTGGGACAATTAAATTATTATTATTTATGATGTTTTATTATTTTTTATTGGCAAATAAAATAAGTTAAAAATTAAAAGTTACATAAAAAACATTTTAATCAAATATCAATTCAACAGAAATGTTGAATGCTAAAATATGAACTTATATAAAAATATGCCATTGTTTTTAATTGTAGTTGAGAAGGTTATGACATGTGGGGTGGGACAGGTCAAAATCTCCTTTTAAGGGCTTACAGAGACATTTGATGTGTTTTAAACATAGCTAGTTTTGGTATTTGGTTATTATGATAGATAATAGTCAAACATTTCTAATAGTTCTAACATGGGAAAACCTGGGATTTGTACATCTGATGCCTTGGTATATTCTGGGAGTCAAAGTTGATGTTAAGGTTATTATTTTATTATCATGTTTAACTCATTGCAGGGAGGTAATGGAGTAAAAATACAGTGCAGACATATATATCAAATGTTCAGCAACTACAACAGTAAATTACAGACAATAAAAAAGACTGATGGCACAAAACAAACCACAAAAAGTTTTTGTGTGTGTGTGTGTGTGTCAAAACACTGGAGAAAATGTTCTTTTTGAAGTGTGCACTTAAAAAGTAAAACTTGTCAGAGGTAAGCTCAGATAGTTGAGTCTCTTGTCATTACTTGCAGGCTTTTTGCATTATTTGATGGCTGCGGCGGTCTCACTCGATTTGTGCTAGCTGTTGCTAATGTATTTGTAGCCTGAGGCTTCTCTTCCTGTTTGCTGTATTATTTTTCTCATCATCTTTATACCTCCACTAATGTTGCCTGCAGTGAATTGAAATATTGGCAAAGCTGTTCATGCATTTATCATACAGAAAGTATCTGCGGTTAGTAATCAGTTACTTTCGCTTCATAATTGTGTTCCATGTCCTCAGATGTTTGATTCATTACATAGTTAATCAATAGCCACAAGAGCTAAAGCATTTTCCTATACGCCAACCATTGTCCAATACTCTCAGCGACTGTTCTCGAGATGTTCCCTGAAGCTGACTCAGCCGTTCACGGTGACCTTTTCAGTGGCAATCACCCCAACAGGAGATAGATGAACACAGACAGACTCAGGCTGAACCTCAGTCGAGCTGTAGCACGTGCTGGAGGAGCTTCTCGCAGTTGTCATTGAGAGCAATTAGGAGCGACGGAGGCCTGATTACTGATCCTGAGAACAATGGCTGAGGATGAGCTCTCCAGCTGGACGGCTCTCGTGCGTTTGATGGCAGCACATGACATACTGTGAAGCGAGGAACCGCATTCCACCGTATGGTCGTGGGGCTCTGCTGGGTTGTACATGGAACATGCGTGACTCATCAACAGAAGGGTTGGGAGCCATTTCGTTAAACGTTTCATCATTGATATCCAGGATTGTGCACCATTCCAAACTGAATTGATTTCGAATTGAAATTAAATTTTAATTGAGATAGCAAACAGGATGCAGAATTGGACGTAGACAGACAGATGCGAGATAGGTAGATAGATAGACAGATGCGAGATAGATAGATAGATAGATAGATAGATAGATAGATAGATAGATAGATAGAGACAGACAGACAGATGTGAGATAGATAGATAGATAGATAGATAGATAGATAGATAGACAGACAGACAGACAGACAGACTGACTATATTGCCAAAAGTTTTGGGACACCTGCCTTTACGTGCACATGAACTTTAATGACATCCCATTCTTAATCCGTAGGGTTTAATATGGAGTTGGCCCACCCTTTGCACCTATAACAGCTTCAACTCTTCTGGGAAGGCTTTCCACAAGGTTTAGGAGTGTGTTTATGGGAATTTTTGACCATTCTTCTAGAAGCGCATTTGTGAGGTCAGGCACTGATGTTGGCGAGAAGGCCTGGCTCGCAGTCTCCGCTCTAATTCATCCCAAAGGTGTTCTGTCGGGTTGAGGTCAGGACTCTGTGCAGGCCAGTCAAGTTCCTCCACACCAAACTCGCTCATCCATGTCTTTATGGACCTTGCTTTGTGCACTGGTGCGCAGTCATGTTGGGACAGGAAGGGGCCATCCCCAAACTGTTCCCACAAAGTTAGGAGCATGAAATTGTCCAAAATGTCTTGGTATGCTGAAGCATTAAGCGTTCCTTTCACTGGAACTAAGGGGCCAACCCCTGAAAGACAACCCCACACCATAATCCCCCCTCCACCAAACTTTACACTTGGCACAGTGCAGTCAGGCAAGTACCGTTCTCCTGGCAACCACCAAACCCAGACTCGTCCATCGGATTGCCAGACAGAGAAGCGTGATTCGTCACTCCAGAGAACACGTCTCCACTGCTCTAGAGTCCAGTGGCGGCGTGCTTTACACCACTGCATCCGACGCTTTGCATTGCACTTGGTGATGTAAGGCTTGGATGCAGCTGCTCGGCCATGGAAACCCATTCCATGAAGCTCTCTACGCACTGTTCTTGAACTAATCTGAAGGCCACACGAAGTTTTGAGGTCTGTAGCTATTGACTCTGCAGAAAGTTGGCGACTTCTGCGCACTGTGCTCCTCAGCATGCGCTGATCCCGCTCTGTGATTGCTTCCACTTTGTTATGATACCACTAACAGTTGAACGTGGAATATTTAGTAGTGAGGAAATTTCACGAATGGACTTATTGCACAGGTGGCAACCTATCACGGTACCACGCTTGAATTCACTGAGCTCCTGAGAGCGAGCCATTCTTTCACAAATGTTTGTAGAAGCAGTCTGCATGCCTAGGTGCTTGATTTTATACACCTGTGGCCATGGAAGTGATTGGAACACCTGAATTCAATGATTTGGAGGGGTGTCCCAATACTTTTGGCAATATAGTATAGATAGATAGATAGATACTGCAGATAGATAGATACTGCAGATAGATAGATAGATAGATAGATAGATAGATAGATAGATAGATGGAGAGACAGATGCTAGATAGATAGATGCAAGATAGATACTGCAGATAGATAGATAGATAGATAGATGCAAGATAGATACTGCAGATAGATAGATAGATAGATAGATAGATAGAGACCGACAGATGCTAGATAGATAGAGACAGACAGATGCTAGATAGATAGATGCAAGATATATAGATAGATAGATAGATAGACAGATGTGAGATAGATACATAGATAGATAGATAGATAGATAGATAGAGACAGATGCGAGATAGATAGATGATAGATAGACAGATGCAAGATAGATAGATAGATAGATAGACAGATAGAGACAGACAGATGCTAGATAGATAGATGCAAGATAGATAGATAGATAGACAGACAGATGTGAGATAGATACATAGATAGATAGATAGATAGATAGATAGAGACAGATGCGAGATAGATAGATAGATAGATGATAGATAGATAGATAGATAGATAGATAGATAGATAGATAGATAGATAGATAGATAGATAGATAGATATGAGCATGCATTACATGTTCAATTTCTATGCAGTTCAAATTTCTATTCAACTTCCTGCAGACTGTGGCCAATTCACTTATTTGCACTCATGAATTGACAATTCTGAATTTTGCACAGCCCTGCTGACACCAAGCTATTGGAACAGTTTCTAACTTGCATATAGTGTTGTTTTTATATGCGCCGTGTTCACAATAAAGCACTTTTGGATTGCATCTGTACACCCTTGGGCCTTGTTTTAGGACACATTGTGAGAAAAGTCTGTTGGTGCTAAAACTATACAAATATCAGCAATGTTAACAAATGTGTCCCTTCTGTTTCCTTCAGGTACGACACCATCACAAATCAGTGGGAGACGGTGTCGCCGCTGCCCAAGCCTGTTCATTCGGCAGCTGCCACCGTATGCGGAGGGAAGATCTACGTATTCGGTGGAGTGAACGAGGCCGGACGCTCAGCTGGTGTTCTGCAGTCTTACGTCCCGCAGACCAACACCTGGAGCTTTATAGAGTCCCCCATGATCGGTAAGAGGATCATTTGAACAACAGGAAGTTGTTCATTTGTGCGTCTTTGAGTTCCACCCAAAGACAATTTCAAAACAAATATTTGTCAACATGGCACCAGAAGGTGGTTCTGTGTTTGTGGTCTGCCTTCTTTTATGAGGTTGTTTGCTTTGCTCATGGGCTCAATTGTAGCAGAAGAACAGCAGGACTGATATGGCAGAGTGGGACTCAACATCTTTACTTGCAGTAGGAGGTTTTCAGGCTTCAATTAGCTCAGTCATTGCTGTGCTGTGGCATCATAAAAGCCATTTCATAAACTACATTAAATTGGTAATTAAATTAAGTTGCATACAGTACATGGAACCTAGGTAAACATGGATTATTGTTAATTTCTCCAACCTTTAATCAAAGATCCTCGTCTTCACATGATCATCTCTAATTGTTGTAATGATTGTTCATATACTTGAGTATATTTGCATGTTTACCTTTGTGTTAAACAGTCACATTTATAGCAGGTGTTTATGTATGATTATGTTTAAATGAAGCTGACACAGACGGCACAGAGTTCACCACTGTTTAGAGATCATGAAACCATGAGACCTTTTACATCCAATTATACTCAATTATACTGGCACTGGAGATGCAGCGGTAGTTAGAGCAACAATAATGAATGCTTTTACTGCATTTATTTGATAGATAACTATTTGGTAGATAACTGTTTATTAATCTTTATTATTTTTATTTCTTCATATACTAATACATTTAACATTTCAAGTTATATATATATATATATATGTGTGTGTGTGTGTGTATTATATATATAAATTAATTGAATTAATTATTAAATAGTTTTTCACACACACACACACACACATATATATATATATATATATATACAGTATATAGATAGATAGATACAGTATGTGTGTATATGTATAATTTAAATAATAAAATATAGCATATTAAATATTTAGTATTTTGTTTTTACGTTATATGAATGCAGGAAATCCAAACTTTCGCCTATCATCCATCAACCTCAAATATGGCTTATCATTTGAAACATGTAATAGCAACTTTACATGGCTGCTCGCTCTAACATTAACCTATAAATGTGCGCTATTATTCTGCGCATATCCAAGTGTTTGTGCCGAGTGAGGAAGCTAAAGTATAGCGCGCTTACTGCAAGATATGGAGGCACCGACGTGACGCATTTTTTCCTGATAACAGCGGAAACAATTTAAAATACTCCATCATATTTGGCCAGAGTAATACATAATTCAAAACTGTGAAGTGATACGTCATTCAAAACCTTTATTTGTGTAAACTCACAATAACAAGAAAACGTGCCTTTGTAAAATAAAGAAAACAAATAGGATGCGCTTTCTGCCGTCTCGTTCTCTGTGAACTTGAACGCGTCACAAAAATAAACCAAAACTCAGTGTACACTTGCCTCACAGACATGAGAAATATATCTATAGAAAGCTTGAAATGTCAAGCAATTGTCAACCAATTCAAGTGGAAAACAATAATTCTCAGATTATGTAATCCCTATGAAATGTTCATATAGGCGCGTCCACTACTGCAGATATATAAGTAATTTAATTAATAATTAAATAAATAATAGTTTGTTACACACACACACACACACACACATATATATATATATATATATATATATATATATACACACACACACACACACACATGTATAATTTATATGTATATGTATAATTTAAAATAATAAAATTTAAATAATAAAATATAGCATATTAAATATTTTGCATTATGTTTTTACATTATATGTAAATAATTTATAATATACTTATAAATAAACGCTATAGAAAAAAACTTAATGAATCTAATGTTAAACAGTAATAAACAATAATCTAGGTACAAGTTAATTCAAATACTAACACATTTTTAGCATACAAGTATGTAACTGTGTGTGTGTGTGTGTGTGTGTGTGTTTTTAAACAATAATATAATGTATTACTGTTGCAATCTTACTTGACTACACAAGGATAAATACTAGGATTTGTAAATGGGATGGTTTGTTTTAGGAGTAATACTACATCTTTCCTGGCAGCAGTAGTTTTTGGCTCGTTCTCACTGATTGACAGGCCTGCAAGTCTGATTTTCCTATAGGCCGTTTTTACCCAGAGTGAGGGAGTTCCATTCTTTTTTCCCCTGCCATGTCCACAGTCAATAGCCTCACGCTAAAGACTTTTAAAAGGTTCATTTCCTCAAAGCCCCAGTGTGATTCTGTTGTTTGAAGACCTGCAGTCCGTAGTAAACACTACTGAGCAAACACTAGTTCAGCCAGTGCCAACAAGACAAGCTGTCAGTGAAGGTCGAGCAGGCAAAGTGCCACTGGAAGCCACGTGGATGGTGGAGAATTGATTGCAAACAATTGCTTGTACAAATTACACAAGATTGCAGGGCGTCTTTAGAGTACAGGCACATTAAAAAGTGATTCAGGGAGCCTCTGGACAGTCTGATGAGATATCACTGAACCGGCTCCCAGCCTCACCACTGGTCTCTGTTAGTGCTCAGTCAGACCGTATCGGGCCGCCTCGAGCTGCCTCATCGACAAACATCCCCTAGGTCTCTAAACTACCAGTACGAAGGGTAGCCAGTGTTTATAAAAACATGTTTAAAGCATGTCAGTTGGCCAAGCAATACTTTGAGTCATCCGTCAGAGTGAAAAGGCAGTGTGAGATGGGTTTGACTGAAGTAGTTTCACATAAAACACTTCAGCTTGTTTATTGAGTACCGAAGGTTGTTGCCGATGTCCTCACCCCATTTTCAACTCAGCTCTCTGGGAATCTAGCTATTCAAACAACTCCTTTCCTCTTTCTTTCGTTTTTAATAGCTTTTCTCTGCCGCATTTCACCTCTCCCGAAAATTGAGCGAGACACCTCTGCAAATTGGTGGCACGAACTGTTGTTGTTGTCTTGTTTCACTCTCAAAAAGCTGAATCTCTCATGTCTCTATTGTGCCAGATACAGGTCCCCCATTTGATCGAAACCTTGAGACGTCTTGCCGGTGGCAGGATTTCAGCATCAAAGAAGCAGACCGAGCTTTGGCGTGACGTTCGAGCCCCTCGAGTAGCGGTGGCAGGCAGAACGTGGGCCAAACCCAACAATGAGCTCTGCTGATAGCATCAACGTTGGGTTTGAAAACGAGACAACAAACAGATAAAGAGCATTGCGTAGGGTGAGATTAGGACTTAACGGAGCTGATCCTACGGCGCCGGCAACTCAAACTGCATGCGAGATGCATGTGCTTATGATGCAAACAAAGCACTCAGGGAGTTTAAATGAAGTGACTCGGCACAAAAGCAGTGGTTTTTGTGAGGGGAATAAAGATGTGTTCCAGGGGGGCGCCAGAACTGTGCTCTTTTTACAGAAGACGACGCCTCCCCCTGTGTTATGCCGCCGATCAATTCGGTAACGCTTGCTGTGACTGATGCTGGATGGAGTGCTATAAAAATAGGGCGTTATCTGGACCGTCACTCAAAGCCGAGCGAGGGGGGGGGGTTTAATGAGAAGCACCTGGCAGTCAAGCCGCCAAGCGAGAGCCCATCTCGCACTTCCTTTTCAACCATTAAATCCAGTGGCTGTTTTACAGATCGCTTCTGTGCATGGCTTCTCAAACGAGACGCATCAGTCGAAAGTGCGGAAAAAAACAAAACAAAACCTTGAACGCAGACACGTGAATTATTCATAGGTGTAATAAATTGGCCCAGCTGTAATCGTTTGGGAGACAATTTCTCTGTCAGAAAGCAAAGGCTGATAGCCTCTCTCTTGCATTCGGCTCGACGACCTTTTCCGTGTTCACAACCATGCGTCGGGCTGTCAGTCATTTGCCTGCTCATGAAAAGATGTGATTATTTCTGTTTCTTGGCCATTTACCCCGTGTGAAGAAGGATAGAGTGAGTAAAACCTGTCATTGTGAAGGGTCTTCGGGTATTACAGAGGTAATTTCCTCTGTATGGAATCATTAGACGGAACAGGCGCCATATATCTGTTTGCCGTTATTTGTCATTCTCCGCTTAATAATGTAAAGCATAAAGGATACAGGGACGTGGGAAATGGAATGTGGCAGAGAAAATCATAAATACATTACAAATAGCGCTTCAAAACCTATTTCAGAAGATTGCAGACTGACGACGTCACATAGAAACCCCCTAATATTCGACTAATCGTTAGTCAACTAGAAGAGGCTTACTGTAGTTGGGCAAAAATGTTATTAGTCAGTTAGTTGCAGAAAAAAAACTTGTGGCGAAGTCACGCAGTCCGTGACGGACAGATCATTAACGGCATGTCCTTGTGGTAATTACAATATGTAATTATCATTTGAAACATGTAATAGCAACTTTACATGGCTGCTCGCTCTAACATTAACCTATAAATGTGCGCTATTCTGCGCATATCCAAGTGTTTGTGCCGAGTGAGGAAGCTGAAGTATAGCGCGCTTACTGCAAGATATGGAGATATGGAGGCACCGGCGCGATCACTTGCATTTTTTTCCTGATAACAGCAGAAACAGCTTAAAATACTCCATCATTTTTGGCCATACAGATAAGAGTAATACGTCATTCAAAACTGTACTTTTGTGTAAACTCACAATAACAAGAAAATAGGTAAAATAAAGAAATAAATAGGATGCGCTTTCTGCTGTCTCGTTCTCTGTGAACTTGAGCGTGTCAAAAAAAATAAACCAAAACTCAGAGTATACTTGCCTCACAGACATGAGAAATATATCTATAGAAATCTTGAAATGTCAAGCGATTGTCAACCAATTCAAGTGGAAAACAATAATTCTCAGATTATGTAATCCATATGAAACGTTAATATAGGGGTGTTCACTACTGCGGAGATAATGAAATAACACCGGAAACAACTTAAAATACTCCATCATTTTTGGTTATACAGATAAGAGTAATAGATCATTCAAAACTGTAAAGGTTCATATAGGCGCTTCCACTACTGCGGAGATGACGAGTCGACTTCGTCTCTGCAGCTGAAAACACAGAAAACTTTATCAATAAATGATTAAAAAGTTTAGACAGTCTCTTTGCTATTTTTCCATGACACATTCATAATCATTACTTTTGCCGGTGTGCTGTGGCAAGTTTTATGCGTGCGCTTGAGCACTGATATTATGTATTATATATAGGCAATTAAAGGCTCATTATTATGACTAATATGGCTTATTAATATACACATTCGATTAGTCTACTAATCGCTTAAATAAATGACTACTAGTCGACTAGAAAAATCTTCAGTCGAGGGCAGCACTAATAGAAACAACACAGTACTAGACAGTACGGTAGCCCGTAATCTACCTCATTAATTATCAGCCGTTTCACAGGAATCTTCTGAAATAACATTGTAAAGTCGTGCTGATAAGAATTTAGACGTCCCAGCAGTCGTATGATTTACTTGTAGCTCCAAAAAGCACCATATATCTTTCATTGAGCACAATGTGTAAGTAGACCCGTGATAATGCCAAAATAACACTATTATTCCAGGGGAAAATTCATCTGTGGCTGAAACATACATCAGAGAAGTAACTTCTATCTGTTGTTCTCTTGCCTCCTGTGCTCCTTTTGGGCTTATTTAGATAACAAGTACGCTCCCGCTGTGAGCCTCAATGGTTTTATCTTCATCCTGGGAGGAGCCTACGCCCGAGCCACCACTATCTACGACCCAGACAAGGGCAACATCAAAGCCGGCCCCAACATGAATCACTCCAGGCAGTTCTGCAGGTTGGTCTAATGAACAGTAGATTGCGCTACACAATGCAATAAACGATGTTCCACATTACAAATGGTGTAGCATAAATGAAAGGGAAATGGTCTCTTGTTCTTCCTCCCCCAGCGCGGCGATCCTAGACGGGAAGATCTATGCAACGGGAGGGATTGTGAGCAGCGAGGGACCAGCGCTGGGCAACATGGAGACCTTCGACTCTTGCACGAACACGTGGACGCTGCTGCAGAATCTGCCGTGTCCACTTTTCAGACACGGATGCGTGGTTATAAAAAAGTACATTCAGAGTGGCTGAGGATGAGTTTGACTCTGGACTTCTCTAATGTCACGAACTGGCCTAAACCAACCCATCGAGCTCCAGCCAGCCAACCTGGGTGGAACGCGGTCGGACCATCGTGGTCAAGATTTAGCAATGGATCCGTAGCGTAGCTCCCCCTCAGGTGTCGTGCCATTGGAACGGCATTCTTGGTCAGCCAAATGCAATTTATTTTTTTTATTCCCCCTCCAGTGTTTGAGTTG
The DNA here is from genome assembly GCF_019924925.1 of Ctenopharyngodon idella. Taxonomy (NCBI): domain Eukaryota; kingdom Metazoa; phylum Chordata; class Actinopteri; order Cypriniformes; family Xenocyprididae; genus Ctenopharyngodon; species Ctenopharyngodon idella. The sequence continues at coordinate 28,053,413 of NC_067239.1, read as the reverse complement.
ATGTTCCTCTCCCACATCATGTTTCTTTGAGAAGGTTTCCGTCACATCTCGTTTTTCATTGGTAGTCATGTCGTGAGATGAGAAAATGGGATTGTGTGTCGTATATAAAGATCAGTTGCATCGTGAAAGGACTTCAGCAAGAAGCTAAAGGATGTCGACGCTGGTCATGTAGCCCTCCAGCGAGGGTCAGCGTTACAGAGAGATGGGATAGAACGAAGGCCCTCCTGAACTCCAAAGCACAAAATACCAGAACCTGTGATGCCCAGAGGAGTTTCATTTCATTTTGTTCTGTGTAAATCATTCCACCTTTTCTTTGTGGGTTTTTAAACCTCGTGTTTTATTCCAATCCACGAGCCTGCAGCCATGGCGGAATACAGATGGAGCAAGATGGAAGAAGAAACTTTGTATTATAGGGAAGATATGTATATTTTAAAAACCAATGAAAATTGTGTATAAATGTTTTTAGGAAAATTCAATGGATTGGACAATGTCTGTAAATCTGTACCCTACCGGAACAATTTACGTTATTAATGCTGAAATACATATCCAGAATTCTAAAGAAACAAATTGACTGGTCATTTACGCATCACTCATTTACATAGGAATTTACTTAACTTTGTCTTTTGTGGCTAACTGATAAGGATTTTTAAAACTTTTACAGAGCATGCACTTATGAAGAGCAATTTCTTACTGATTAAATGTCAATTTATAATACAGGGTTTCTGCAGGTTTTATTAAAGTAAATTGAAGACCTTTTTAAGACCAATTAAAGAAAATTCAAGGGAACACATCAATATGTTCTTTAAATGTAAATGTCTAGGAAGCACACAATGAGTTGTATTAGCAACACGTCAAAGTTTGGAAATACAATTTCCAGCAGATCTCCATTAGTTTTTAAATAATTTTACAAAAAATAACTAAGTTTGAGTAGTTGTGCTCCCAAACACTAGAATATGGAAATAACTTTTACTGTACCTTCTGATCACACTGCAAAAAAGTGGTTCTTTTTCAGAAGTTTTGTCTTGTTTTCCAGTGCAAATATCCTAAGAGTTTTAAATCAAGATACATTTACTTAAGAAGCAAAATGACATAAGATATCTTCTGAAAGTAATTTTATGATTAAAACAAGAACAAATATCTGCCGGTGGATTCAGAAAAAAATCTACTTAATTCAAATGGAAAAGTAATTTTAATACCCATTGACAGATACTTGTATTTTGTTTTAAGCATAAACTCAGTTTTGTTCAATTTCTCAGAAAACAAGACTTAATTTCTTAATTTTGGATCTCAAGTAGATGTAGCTTTATTTAAGGATGTTTAGATATTTGTACTAGAAAACAAAAATCCTGAGGAAGATAATCTTTTTATAAATCAGAAAGCATGTCTAATTAATTGAAATCATGAAACATACAATTTAATAGCAATTTATTAAAAGTTTAACAAAAAATTAATTTCTAGGTCCTTATGAAATACGTTTATTTTTTTACCAAATTCTGTGTTTTCCATTTTCATTTTTCTGGATTCCATTTAAATGGTTTAATTAAATTTTAATAATTCATAAAAACAACTATTAATTTGTTTATAATAATAGAGCACTATGAAATGTTTTTCAGAAATTCTGTATTGTACATTTTCATTTTTAGAGTAATCAAATGAAGGCATAAAACAAATTTATCGTTTATGCAAATGAAAATTAAATCCTTTCATTTTTGTTGGCAAATGAAGTGCTGCAAAACAGAGGTTTAAATTAAAACATGGAAGAAAATTGTGATTTATTCCTTAAAAAAGTTTTAATAATAATTGTATTATTATTAATCTATTAAGACGTACAATAGTCATATATTTGTCACAATTTCTTCAAGTTAAACCAAACCTTTAGTATCTGTGTATATATAACAATAGTTTTTCTCAAATTAAACGGCAAAATGCTCATGAAGTGACTCTCTCAAGATGAAACCGCGCATCTGCACCATTCATTCACACAGAGAGAACATGCAGGATTTATATTTAAAGGAATATTTCATCCAAAAATGAAAATTCTGTCATTAATTACTCACCCTCATGTTGATCCTAACCTATAAGACTTTTGTTCATCATCAGAACACAAATGAAGATCTTTTAATGAAATCTGAGAGCTTTCCGTCCCTCCATTGACAGCTACATCATTACCACTTTGATACTTCAAAAAGTTCATAAAGAAATCATAAAAAAAAAATCCATGAGTTGAGTGGTTTACTCCAAATTTTCTGAAGCGACTCAATCGTTTTATATGATGAATGAATGTTTAATGGGTTTGGAACAACATGAGGGTGAGTAAATGACAATTATCAATCATAGGGCCCTAATTTAATGTCATGATACTGAATTTGATGAGACTTTCTGCTCCAATTTAAGACCTGTAGAAACCATATAATAGAAGGTTGTCTTTTCCATAACATTTTAAAAATGTGTGCCTTTAAAATCCCTGATAAATAAATGAAGCCAAAGCTGGATAGTTTAAGTCAAAACATGTAATGTATGTGAATGCAAATGTGCTTTTTATTGGTCAATCTTACACTTACTGTTTTGCTATTTCCAATTTATGAACAAAGCACACTCCAAAATGTGCTCTAACCCTTATTACAAATCAAGACAGGACTCAGATTGAAATTGAAACAACCAGAGAAACTTCAATTTGCACCTTTTATTCAAGTATATCACAGCAGTTTATTTCAGAAATTACAGTAAATATTTCATTTCACAAAAGGACTGCAGGGAAGGACAGAACAATATGTGTGGTTTTGATTTGCTTCATAGTAGTAAATATAAAAAGGAACAAATTCTGGTATTACTCAAAAAAACAAAAGAAAAAAAAAAACATTCCCTCAACCTTGTAAATCATTAAAGGGGTAAAAATCTACTGATTACATGAAATTAACTAAACAAACCATTATTTGCAAACAAGACAAATCTCTTCAACATAGAGCATTGACTTAAAAAACTGAACTTGTTAAACTGAAATCAGGTGGGTTTAGTGGGTCTTATTCACCTACCTAAAGCAAAATGCTATTGACTTCCTACTGTCAGTCGAACAATTTGAATTAAACTTGGGTCAACTAAAGGAAAAGAACTTTAGCTTGTAGTCAAACACATAGAACTACATAGACTTTCATGCCCACATTGAAACATTTTTAATGCAGGATTTAAGAGTTAATTTTCTAAAAAATATATTAGTGGTCTAAATGTGAAATTTCATTTCCACATAAAGCGCTGACCAAGATTTGATTTAGATTCAGGGCCAGTTACCTTATGCTTTCATATAGCTATGAAAAACAGGGCGTCTTGTGAATTGGCATCAATTAAATCATCTTTTTTTCCCCAGATAAATTTGTGAGAAGCACAAGTGGTCAGTATTACAGTAGTTTCTTCCAAGCTACACCAATTAGGCATGTTGTTGATACTACAGGTGATGGAGAGGGACCCCAAAACACACATTAGCCACATGAACTTCCCCTTCATCCTCTACAGTAATATTTGAAAATGAAAAAGAAGTCTAACCACCATCATATGCACCTTAATGGAATAAATATTAATGTAGCAGAGACCTGAGACCAGTAAACCCCGTTTCTGAACGTCGTGCAACACCTGCTACAAAAATGCGCTACATCGTGTCTCGGCGCAAATTTCGTGTAACAATTTTTCCAATTAGTTTTGGTTGAACAAAATGTTGTACATATGATCATAATTTAATAAATAAAAAAAAGGACAGGCAATAGCACGAAGTAAAAATGCGACTGCAAAGTTTGAGAGAAATTAAAAACATGAAATGGACTGAAGCATTTCACAAACATGGCCACTAATATAAAATTCATGGGATGCACATGTAGAAAAACTGAAATATACAATATATAACATTTCACCGATATTATAATGCCATTTCTTTTCTCGGCTCAAAAGCAGAACAACCCAAAAAATGAAATACTAAGAAAACAAAATCTGAACAAACCCGAGGATTACTGCAGCAGCCACATGTCGGAGAGGTGATCCAGTACCTTAGCTTGAATTTCTGAAGGGCGCAGTGATATTACAGAGGTCAACAAATACTGTTTGTCAGTAAACAGGTCATTACTTTTGTCTCTTCGCATGAAAACAACTTGCTGAGGTAGCTGTGCTTCTGTCTCTCACACGCACTGCAGTAGTCCAAAGCTAACTCCTAGTTTTATCCTTTTGCATATGTCTTAAAAAGTGTTATTTTTTTCTCTCTCTTTTTTCCGTTTTGTCTATAGCACCGAATCCGAGACAAGGTCACGGGGACTCTTGAACTTGGATCAACGTTCTTTACAAAGCATTGAAAGCTGAAAGTTTGAGAGGGGGAGCTAATGATACTTAACACCAAAACTGACTGAAATTAAGCTATTAATGCAACAGGATTCAGCACAATATTAGACAGTTAGCACAATGGAAACACTAAAAAACGGCAAACAAAAAATATAAAAAAAAAATACAACAAAAACATATAATAATGCTTTACGTTCAAAAATTCAGCACTGCCTAGACTGCCATTGTAGCTTCAACGATTTGAACATCAAAACATCGCTGATATTTTTACTCTAAATTTGTGACGTTACAATAAAAATGGATGGCAAAAGAAAGCCACATCGTTTGATGGAGCAACCAAATCATGGAGATGTTTGGGTTGGTGACTTGAGAAGAGACCGGCAAACAATTAACTACAAAGTACACCAAAAGACGACTTTATCGAAGTCTCTTAAAACATCTGGAAAGGGTTTGTAGCCCTGTGGCTTGTCCACAAACATTAATTGCTTGTGAAATACTATTTCAAAGTTTAAGGCACATGCTAGGCAGTGCAATCTCCAGATAATCTACTCATAAATCCAGTTAAACCAGAAAAATGCCAAAAAAAATAAAACAAAAATGAAAAAGCCCTAGGGGGAAAAATATGTGATGGGTCTAAAATACTACTATTCCTCTCCTAAAGATCTATTTTAACCAAAATCTGTCCATTTATTTATTTTTTGTTTGTTTCTACAAATATTAAAGTCTGAATAGGAGAACACAGTCTCATTTTTCACAGGGAAAAGTTGGTTTACAATACAGAGGCCTTGCAAAACTTACAATTAACATCCAGTAGAAAACAACTTGTCACTAGACGTCCCTACAAAACGTGTTGTTGTTCCAGCAGGAGTATCTATGAGGCTAAAAAGTGTTGATAATCTCAATGGTGACAAGGTGTGACATCACAGGAGTGGAACGATGCTCAGGGGGTTGGAGGTTGGACGTAGAAAGAGTGTAATGTAGTTTATTTCCACAGTAAATGACCAACTGACTCGAGCTGTAGGGCATCACACTGTCCGTATACTGTTTTCCACTGCTGGTGAGAATCTGTGTGTATGTATATGTGTTTACTTCCAGTAGACAGAGGCTGAGGTTGCTTTGTGACATCACACAATCTTTTATTTTTGTACTGTTTGTTTGTGTTTTGTTTGCTTATTTATGAGAAGAACAAGGAGCAGCAGATGAAAACAAACAAAAAAAAAAACAATAGCACCCAATAGCACCAAGAACAATCATCAGCAATTGGCATGTATGTGAGTTTACAAAAAAGAAACAAGCAAAAATGAAACCTCCAGGAGTTTTTGTGTTTGGTTCTGTTTCAGGTACCTGAGATGATAGCACCAAGGTCGCCTTTGTAAGCCTTTGTTTCAAATGTCTGCACCTTTTTTTTTTTCCCCTTCCCGCTGTCATTTAAGACCGAGGCGTCCAGACCTGCTCCACGTTAAGGACTTGGCTCCGAACGCTGGCCTCTCCCTCTTCTATCAAAAGAGTCTCCGATCACATTTCTCTCTGAAAGCCCTCTATTCATCACAGGAATGTTTCGAAATGCTTAACTTGCCTCTCCATCGCCTGAAAATCAGCACACAGAAAACACAGTCATTAATGGCACATTGTTAAATGTGAATTTCTTTAAAATTTCTTTTTTAATGGATAGTTTATAAATGAAACCAAGATGAACTTGGCATAAAAGTAAAGTTTTGAACGTCATTATTTGGACTAGATATTATGATATTATTATATGTACATAAGCATAACATTTTATTATTATTTATTATTATTACTTAACGTACATTTTTATTACATTTATCGTTCATCTTCGGAACACAAATTAAGATATTTTTGATGAAATCTGATGGCTCAGTGAGGCCTCTATTGCCAGCAAGACAATTAACACTTTCAGTGGCCAGAAAGGTACTAAAGACATATTTAAAACAGTTCATGTGACTACAGTGGTTCAACCTTAATGTTATAAAGCAATGAGAATACTTTTTGTGTGCCAAAAAAACAAAATAAGTACTTTATTCAACAATATCTAGTGATGGGCGATTTCAAAACACTGCTTCATGAAGCTTCGAAGATTTACGAATCTTTTGTTTCGAATCAGTGGTTCGGAGCACGTATCAAACTGCCAAAGTCACGCCCCCCAGTGGTGAACCATTGAAATTTCGAAACACTTATGATGTAACAAAGCCTCGTTTACTGAAATCACGTGACTTTGGCAGTTTGATACAGCTTTCTGGGCATCTGAAAGTGTTAACTGTCTTGCTGTCAATAGAGGCCTCACTGAGCCATCGGATTTCATCAAAAATATCTATATTTGTGTTCTGAAGATGAAAAAATATCTTACGGGTGTGGAACGACATGAGGGTGAGTAATTAATGACAGAATTTTCATTTTTGGGTGAACTAACCCTTTAATGTTTTATGTACTTATATACTACTATTATTCAAATGCTTGGGGTCTGTAAGATTTTTTTTTTTTTTAAAGAAATCTGTGATGCTCACCAAGCCTGCATTTATTTGATAAAAAATACAGTAAAAACAGTAAATACTGTGAAATAATTACAATTTAAAATAATACTTAATTTATTTCTGTGATCAAAGCTGAATTTTCAGCATCATTACTCCAGTCTTCAGTGTCACATGATCCTTCAGAAATCATCTAATATGCTGATTTGCTGCTTAAGAAACATTTCTGATTATTCTCAATGTTGAAAACTGTTTCCACAAAAATATTAAGCAGCACAACTGTGAAACATTTTTTCAGGATTCTTTGATGAATATAATGTTCAAAAGAACAGCATTTATTTGAAACAGAAATTTTGTTTTTACTGTCACTTTTGAACAGTGTAATGCATCCTTGCTGAATAAAACTATTAATTAAAAAAAACAAAAAAACAAAAACAAAAAAACAAAACAAAAAAAACATACTGACTCCAAACTTTAGAATGATAGTGTATATTTTATACAGGTATGATCGCAGTAAAATGTCATGATTAATTGAAACCATCATGGCAGAACATGAAGCAGGATCGAGGACAAAGTTATTTCATGCAAAAAGGGACTAAACGAAAGGTGATCAGCTTTCAGAGTTTGGTTTTGAAAGAAGTTTTTGGTCTATTTTTACACCATGTCCCCACACAGTGACAAATGCAAAAAATAATTGGCATTTAAAGTGATAGTTCAAACAAAAATGTAAATTCTGTTATCATTTACTCACCCTCATGTTTTTTAAAAACTGTATGACTTTCTTCCATGAAACACAAAAGGAGACATTTTGTCCGAGCTGCTCTCTTCCATACAATGAAAGCGAAATGTGACCAGAAGTTGTTCAGCTCCAAAAAGGACAAAAAAGCACCATAAATGTAGTCCCATATGATTTGTTTATAAAACTAACTTTGTGTTAGAAACAAACCTTAAAATTAAGATATAATTAATAAAGCCTTCTTTGACAGCTACAGAAACTTTCATTGTATGAAAAAGAGCAGTGTAAACATCACTTTGTTATTCTTCTAGTTATTATCTATAGCAGCTAATGAAAGTCTCGAGCATTCATAGAAACTTACTTACTTTACTTCTGTGTTTCAAAATAAGGTGTTTAAATAAGTCCCCTTTTGAGCTTTTATGACTTCCAAGAAAATCATACAGGATTTGATAGACACGAGAGTGAGTAAATGATGACAGAACTATCCCTTTAACACACAGCTATGAGAAGCATAATTTTAGATCAATGATATCCCGCTATGGGCGGAGCTAAAACAGCATAAGAAAAAGCCATTAACTTTATCACATTGTGTATGGCTAGAACTCCGCTTTACGTTCTTTCAAACCACACATGGATTTAATACAACTCTTTATCTGACATGATAATTCTTGTTGAGGTCAAAGTATAGCTAAGAATTAAACTCTAAAGCCACTTTACAGCACAGGACAATGTGTGAACAATTAACAAAATCATGTCCAATTTCTGCTATCCTCTGTGGATCTCAGCTCCGGTCCACCAGCTGCAAAAGATCCAACAATATGACAGAGACCAGCGGATTAAAATCTAAACACATACAGCTTTTCCAGATGGTCTCGATCTCAAATCATCCTGGAATTAATAAATACGACTCCATTAGGGTGCTCTCAAAGAGGAATTGGTACACAACATGCAAATTAGCCTTCAGTCAAGCCGGCCATAATTCCTTAGAGCAATTCTAATCTGTTTCTGCTGGGCAGCTACCATTACTATTGTATTTGAGAACAGCGCACATAATTTCCCAGGAGGCCGTGCGAGAGCTCTCTACCATTGGCGCGCCAACGTAATTTAGACACACAGCAGCTGTTCGGTGTGCCGTGTTCAATCACTGTGTATCCATCTCCTCTGAGCCGCCGTCACACATGACACATGACTGAACTGAACATTACGAGTCATTAGTCAGTATAGAGCTACTAGTTAATAATGGTATTGTATTAATTCAGTATTATACTGGAGATAAACCATTATTAGTAGTCATTATTTTGCAGTCATTATCGCTAAAATTCAGAGGTACTAAAACATTTTTAAACCAAATATATTTGTGGTCCAATCCAGTTTTATGGTTGCTTCAAAATAAAATAATAAAATTAAATAAAATAAAATAATAAAATAAAATAAAAAATAAATAAATAAAATAAAAAGCATTTATGAGTTTGAAATGAGCACACAAATAAAATTATAGCACAAAAGTTAAACTATAGGAATATAAAAATTATAAAATAACATGGATTTAGTTATAAGTTTGAAATCAGCACACAAAATTAAAATAAATAAAATTAAATTAAAAATAAATTTAAATAAAAAATAAAATAAATAAAAAATAATAATAATAATAAAAAAAGGAATTTATCAGGAAATCCATATTTTATGTAGTGTTGGCTTCACATCAAATAAAGCTAATAAAATATTATCTAGTGAAAGTGTGTGGCATGCTATCATGTGGTACAATTACCACAGCAATAGCCAACAATACATTGTATGGATCAAAATTATCGATTTTTCTTTTATGCCCAAAATCATTAGGATATTAAGTAAAGATCATGTTCCATGAAGATATTTTGTAAATTTCCTACTGTAAATATATCAAAAATTCATTTTTGTGAGTGGATATGCATTGCTAAAGACTTCATCTGGACAACTTTAAAGGCGATTTTCTCAATATTTTGATTTTTTTGCACCCTCAGATTCCAGATTTTCAAATAGTTGTATCTCGGCCAAATATTGTCCTATCCTAACAAACCATACATCAAGCTTATTTATTCAGCTTTCAGATGATGTATAAATCTCAATTTCAAAAAATTTATGACTGGTTTTGTGGTCCAGGGTCACAAATATGGGCTATGTCCAATCTTTTTGCTTGTGCACATGAAGCACACATGTAATTTGATAAATTGCACAACCAGCAGGACCATAATGTCTTTGAACATCATATTGATCTGTGTGTGCGTCACTCAACCTCTATCAGACGGGTCTTGTCGTAGTCTCTGCGGTGCTGGTAAATGCACTGGCTGAGCACTGAGTAAACTCTCTCCAGATGATCCACACTGAAGCCCTCACTTTTTACAACCACCTGCTCCAACAAAGCCTGAAACACAGGAAAATATAACACAATTCAACATAATTTTGTGGGTTAAGGAACACTTACTCATGTTCATGTTATTCTAAACCTGTGTGACAGAAATTTTTCCATGCAATTACAATTAACATGGAGTGACAACTTTGCGTGAGGAACAGACTGAGGGCATTTTTGGAGAGTTTGTTTGGTGCGTTTTCTCCTTTAGTTTGGTTCATTTAGGCATATGTGAACACAGAAATCACGCTCAGATCCACACCAAAACAATCGCTCCGAGATTGCCTGAACGAAATGGTCTCGGCCCGATTGAAAAGGAACTCTGGAGTGGTTGAGGTGAGAAAGCAATCCGACCCAATGAACCAATGAACCAAGTGGTATCATTATTCATAATGGGAAATCTGTAATATAAAAAGCAGCAGTGTCTGATTATGTGAGTTTATTTGGTTGAAAACCAAAGAGCACCTCTTCATCTTAAAATGTTGTGTAATTGCTCTCCCCATGAAGCATTGATTCCAGCTCTAACTGCATAAATTATACATATATAATTTTAAATATATATAATTTATCAGTCAAAGCGGGAATCAAGGCTACATTCATAGTGTTTGCGTGCGTCACGACAGCAACAGAAAAACCCACAATAAGCCCGCAAAGTGAACTTGTCGATCCATCCAATCCAACACAGACCAATAAGAGGACAGGTTTACTGACATGTGGTACGCTTTGAAATGTTGCCTTCTGAAAGCGAATCGAACCAAGAAGAAATTAAGAAATGAACAAATTAAGTCCCTGTTTCGGAACAAAGCAAACAATCTACAGGTCTAAAAACGCCCTGAGAGAGGTTCATGAATGAATCTTTCTTTTGAGTCTAATCTTTCTAATAAATTGGTTGATTAGGTTCACAAAACCAGTCTGAATAATTCATTTGAATTAAACTGATCTGGTTCTTGAATTCAACTTACTAACTTCATCCCTTTGCAGTGGTTAACAGCTCAGCGAGGGAAAAATTATTCATTTTTCATCATCATTTTCAGTCTGTTCCTCACACAAAGCTTCAGAAGACTATTTATGCACTAATTTTATAGTGCTTTTGTGTCAGTTTTTGCTTGAACTCTTACATTTTAATTGCATGGAAAACCACAAAAAGTCTTTAGAATTTCTCATGTTTGTGCTCCACGAGTTTGGAACGACATTAGGGTGGGTGAGTGAATAATGACCACTTTGATGAGTATTGTCAGATTTTATCTGAGTCTGCCAGATCTGCCAATGCAGAAGTAATGTTCATAGCTCGTATGCTTATTAGTGTTTGATTTGTTAATGGCAGGAATAATGCCTTGGGTTTCTTTTTGTTTTCAGAGAGAAAAGCTCTTACACTTAAATGAGTCATTTTTATTCAAGTAAGATCTGGCTCTAAAGGAGGCATCTGGAAGTGAGGTAATGAATGAATCACATATAATCCTCAAATACACACGCATCAAGCATTTTTGTAAAGTTTATGCTGACATATGAGAGATACAATCTGTCTCTCATTCTGATTTTCTTGGGGAAATTTGACCTGCACCTGCTAACATATAACATTTCAGTCAAGCATTAAAGCCACTGATGAATGTGCATCCTGTGGTTTGCTGTGCTGTTGGAAAATGAATGTGGTGTTTGGAATAGTCTTGAAGAGGCTTAATTTGAAGTTGAAGTTTAATGGCATTGTTTTAGTTTCTGGAGACCGAGCTACAAACATGCAGTGAAAGAAAATGGGAGCTGACAGCTAATGCAGTGTGGAGACAGGTGTGGTGGAGGCAACCTCACAGATGCCAAATCCAGCTCATCACAGCAAACAACTGAACCTTCTATGAATAGAACAATGTTCTACATGCTTAAGTCAGTTCTGAACAAAATATTATCAGTTCAATCATTTAAAGATCCTTTAGGTGTGTAAAATTACAACAACTGTCTGAATGGATTACAAAACAGCATTTGTTAACATTTTCCTTAAAACATCAATCAATCAATCAATCAATCAATCTATCTATCTATCTATCTATCTATCTATCTATCTATCTATCTATCGACATTTTTATGTAAAATGTTTTAGTAAAATAAACATGAAGGTCAACAAAACTGTTTATTAATACCAATTAATTTAATGAAAAACAGTGCTACAATTTAATTAGACAACTTAATATTGCTTCTGACATGAAACATTTTGAATCCATTTGACTACAATGGCTGTCTGGTTGAAATGAAAGTTACTCTGACTGAAGAAAAAAAAAAAAGGCATGCCATTTTATACTATACTAAATATTGTTAAAAGGCTGAAAAACAGAACTTTTTTTTAGCTATATGACCCATCCCTAGTTATATACCAATCATCCAAATTTCAGAAATTTAATGGACTTTAAAGGAGTCATGGAAATGTTTCAGATAACAGTAACACGGCTCTATTCTGTCATTTTCAAAAGGAATATATTTCAAGAAACTGTTTCTATATACTTCCTCTATAGACTTGTTGCCAAGTTAAATGTACACACGAGAAAAACTGAGCGGGAAAATAAATGAACATTAACCGAGAAGGTAACCTCCAAAAAGATAGTTTGACCAGACGCACACCTGCAAAAGAAACAACTGTGACAACATTGACTCTCCAACATGTACACCCAGGAAGAGAGGTCAGCCATCTTCAAAAGCAATTACGATCACGCCGACAGCTAATTAAGGCACATCATAATTACCTTCCATTTCATGAGCAGCTCCAGAATGCAAGTATTTACTGTTTGCACTCGGTTTAATTAAAACACCTCAGACTTAACAGTGGCCTTTCAATTGACATGTTCATCACAACCATCCTCCGGCCAATTGTGAGCTCATCAAATCGCGCAGGGACAAGTTATTACTCAGACTGCATTGGTCCGAGTCAACATAAACAGTGCCAGTTCCTGATAAGGTTGGAGCCGGAAAGAAAAAGAGCACACAGGCACAAAGCAGAATGTGCCGAGATTACCAAAATACAGTAGTAATTGAGGATTCGGCTTTGGTTTTGGGGAGACATTAAAGCTTCCCCTACGGATAAGTTTGAAACCATATCTCTGCAGTGCGATGATAGCCCCTGAACCAATGAAAACAACCAAATGTCTTCATTAAAAACCACTAGAGGACATTGAAAGTAAATATCAGCATACTGAAGAGCAACACCACTAGAAAACAACCCTCTGCTTAGTCCAAGTGTGGAAACAACCAAAGTTCGTAAGATATAGACATTATAAGTGACTTTATTAGTTAGATAATTGTCCACTTGGCTGAAACTGACATGAAAAAAAACCTGAATAAATAGTGTAAAATACACACACACAGTCAATGGCATTATGGCAACATAATGTGTTAAATTCTAAATAATTATCAGTAAATATCACAATTTGCAAACATTTCAATTGCAGGGATTAGCTGTGGACCCGTGCTGTTTCTCTGTGTTGTTGCTCATCTGTGTCACTGACTGTGGGAGAACGGTCATGGATGGCAGACGCCCTCCATCAACCCTGAATAGAACGGTAATCCTAGCTTTAAAAGACCTGTTCACACAGTCCATTTGACTTTCGCTAAAAGACTTGTTTTGTAATAACCTGACCAGCCCAGACATCAATCTCACAGATGGAGTGATACGGAGGCATTAATTTGTGGGAGTGCAGAACACAAGCTGGTCAACTAACGTGAAGATTTAAAATTTCACAGCAACAAAGTTAAAGCTTTGAAAACATTTTATTCTATGAAGTATTCAAAAAGAAAAGAAAATATTACAGTAACTGCTGGATGAAACTATGCTTCACCAACCTACACATATAAACAAAGGTCAGCAAATATTTTGCAGTATAAAAGTGCAAAACAAACCTACATTAAAAAAGAGAAAACAAATTGTTAGTCTTCTTGAGGAAGGTCAAAAGGAAAAATATCACAACACACTGACATATGCTGCTTTAAAAGTTTATCAAAAACTCTTTGCTTCAAAAGCAAAAAGCCAAAAAGTTGCATCACAATGAAAAAAAAGTTTTTACTTTGTGACCATTAGGTTTAAAAGTGTTGTATTAATAAAACCAATACTGTACTGTTCTTATTACTGAGGACTATAATTGTTGAATAATTCAGTCATAGATTTTGTTAGTATGTCATTATAAAGGCTCAAAGGAGCTAGATTCACACGGGCCATGATTAAGACAGAAATGTTGAGTGAAAAATAAAGGAGAAGAGCACTTCTCCGTTCTTAATTTTAATACAAATCTCTCATGCGCTCCAGCTGCAGAACATGTATAATACATTCGACTAAGACAAACCGAAAGCTGAAATGGTCAAGTTAGAGAAGTGGAACAAGTGATGCAACTATTGTGGAAAATCCACAAGATGAACTGTGTAAAATTAAACCTTTGAGATCAATTTGAGACACACAAGGCTGTATTGAGCTGCACTGGGTAATATTACTATTTCACACTAAGATGGAAAAAATATTTCTTTTTATTTCTGAAAAAAAGTAGACTTTAAACCACAGATATTAAAATAATAGTTCACCCAGAAATTAAAAGAATATAAAAAGCACCATAAAAGCAGTCCAAACAACCTATGCAATGTCTTCAAAGTCCTTTTTAAGCTACAGTATAACATAGCTTTGTGTTAGAAACAGACCGAAATGGACTACAAAAGATGTATGGACTAAAAAAAATGGTGGCAAACACCACTGGTTCTAAAGTGTAGTCAAAAATGACCAAAATGCACATCACAAACTAACAAATGAACAGTAAAAATATTGAATACAGCTGAAAAGCATACAACTAAAAACTTTTTTTTGTGAAAGAGTCTGTGCTGCTCATCTTTGCGTCATCAGCCCGACACAGCAACTGACAGGTTCGACATAAAATCAATTGCCTCTGGTCTTAATGTGACACATATCAAACAAAGTTTAAAAACAAGTTTAAAAACTTAAACTTAAGGTTTGAACTGCCACATGTAATAATGTCTTATGCAGTCTGATGTGCTGTCCAAAATGTCAAATCTGTAACTCTTGTTCTAAAACAAGGGTTAGGGTTCGGCCGATCAGAACCAATTACATGTTTGCTTCTCGTGTTGTCATCTCTAGTGACAGCAGCAGCAAAGCAAAGATATCATCAAACTGGCATGACATTTCCATTTAGTTTCTTTGTAATGGCCGTACATCTATTTTTTGTGTACTACATTGCATCAAAAAAACAGAAAACAATGGACCCACCATGGCTCATTAGCACATAAATGATGTAATGCCTCGTCATCATCGTTCCTGTGTCTAAACAAAGATGACTAGCGTAATTTCTCACATACTAAAGACAGATGTTCTATAAACACCTTTTCCAACCGTCTGGATAGAGTGCTGTTCTCAGCTTGGCAAGTTTGGCTAAATACATGCACAAGCACGTTTAAGTTTGGGCGAACGGTGCCCTAGCATAGCACAAGTTTATGTTTGGCTAGCGCTGAACCATAGCAAAGTATGTGTTGCAGGTTGGCAGGATCTATTTCCTGGCATGTGTTTTCCATCAGTTTAGTCAAGAGATAATTTATTTTAGCTCTCTTCACACTCAAACATTCAGTGTTGCTGAGAGAGCAGAAGAAAGAACTGACTGAAAAAGCTCTGAAAAATAAACTGCTGAAATCAGGAAAATTTAAATAAATCCAATTATCATATTTGACTGAATTAATTACATTGACAATACGGAGTTCATTTAGACATTTTGCGCGTGCGCACACACGTACATATTTGTGTTTTGTTAAGCTCTGTATATATGTGTATATATATGTGTATATATATATATATATATATATATATATATATATATATATATATGTGTGTGTTTATATATGTTTTAACAAATACTACGCTTGTGTTACCACGAACTGTAGTTTTAATAGTTTTTTTTTTTTAGGCGAGAATATAGTTGTTTAGAGCTGAAATATGTGTAAATATATGTAACTCTCATATTTAATCATAGTGCCTATTTTACAGTTTGTTTAGATGTTTTCGGAGATGCGAGCTCCAGGTCGTCAGTGGCCGTTCAATGCTTGACATGAGATATATAATTCATTTTGGGTACATAAAACGGGCAATCTTTGGTCTTATTAATCTATTACTTGTTAAATTTATGGGCTATGTTAAATTTAATAATTTAATATTAAGGCTATATTTAACTTGCATCCTGTAGAGCACTGCTTTTGTACTGTACGTTTGACTGAATTGTACAATTGTGTTTATTTCCTATTGTCATTTATAATGGCTATTGTTGTTAATTTAAATACTGTTGTTCAATAAATATTTTATATAAATAACATGTTGCATTTGGTATTGAGAAAGGGTCCACTAGAGCGTAATATGGATTGAGTGAAAGTTACATTAATACGCCATTAGACGGCGGCAAACTTTACAAGTGAATGAATCAGTCGCAAGAGACTTTTAAATTGAAAGGGACTTTTGTAAACAAAGGACGTTGCTTTAGCCCTGTTATGGAAAATTCCCTTAACTGTAAATAGGACAAATACAAAGATCATTTTCCTCAGCAGACATTCAAATTGATTTTTATAATGGATACAATATTATGGACATCAACCTGAAGAATGAATGTTATATCAAGCACAGGTAATGCTCACCTAGGCGATCTCTCTCTCTCTCTCTCTCTCTCTCTCTCTCTCTCTCTCAATAATACTGTACAAAATACAATGAGTTTCAATGAAGGGACTCAACATTCCTTCGTTACTAGTTCTAAAGTGATGTCTTAGAATTGGTAACGGAGCCTTGGTCAAACTGTCAACTTGAGATTCGGATCCGTGGTGGAAGGAAGTAGTTCTGTAAAGAGGGTTTTAAAGACACTCCGCTGTTATTTCTTATTTATTTACACACTTGTGTTATCGAACTGTTGTATAAACGCAATATCTCCATAGCCATATCGCACACACATATTATATATATATATATATATAAATATATATATATATATATAAATAAAAGAAGCATAAAATAAGACTATGATGTATAAAAACTTAAATAGTACTCAGGAAAATAAAAGACGATGGAGAAGAAAATGGAAAGTGCTAAATTTAAATAATAATACTAAAATGTACCAATACAAAAGTCTCCAAAAAAATAAGCTTCATTTTCTTTAAACACAAAATAATTTCTTGTTTTCTTACTTTTGATGTTGTGGTGAAATGTGAGCCAGACTTGTTCTTGACAGGTTTTGTAAGATTCACCCAGCGAGAAGAAAGAACAGGGAGAACATGTTTGACTGAAAACGGACCAATTTCTTTGGTCATGAGAACAGCAGACATGAAGCTTGACATGCTATAATAAGCATGCTTTTAAGAAAACATTAAAGGTGAGGATAAAACCTTTTATTGTGTCCAAAGCAAAGACAGATTTAGACAAGCATGTCTTCTTGTTGAGCGATGGAGCCATATGGCCACGATCACGTTAAAGATCCAGGGATGTCATCAAGAGAGAAGACAACCTTTCCAAATTTCCAGGCTCAACTTGTGTGGTTTTTAGCTGCTCTGTGGTATTTATTATGCATCCAAACACTGACACATGATGTGATGCTGGCTTCTTGCGATGCACAAAAACACCAAGGCAAGATGAAACTCATAGTTTGCTGTGACGGCCCTTTAATTTCAAATGTGTTTGAGGGCCGTGCTGTGCAGCAAAAATGTCAATAGTAATGAGCGCATCTCCAGTCAATGAATATGAATGAAGCACAGGAAAACAGCCCACTTTTCATTCCTAATATGTGTCAGGCACTTTGCCACCCCAAACAGGAGATACCTGCTTAAACGGCAACTCTCACCCCACTTCAACGGCAATTCAATTTGTTCCATAAGCCAGGGATGAAAAAGCAATTATTCACAGCATCCGTCACTTCACGATCTGTTTCTTAAAGATATCAGCCTTTTCTCGGTAAATGAACAAATAAGCCGGAGGATTAGTGCCACACGTGCTTCCGGGCCTTCGCCCCCCATCGCTTTGCGCAGCCCAGCGACCGGCGATCCGTGTAAGGAGTTCTCAGGGGGGGTTTTCAGTGATGATGGTGTGATAGATGATGTGGCGGCGGGGTGTGTCGCATGTCGTCATGCGATAGAGCCGACTGCTCAGACTCTTCTTCAGATGCTGCGGTCACCAGTCTAAGCACTACAGTTGGCACTTTGGTGCTGGTGAGAAGAAAACTCAGCACGCCTGCCATTTGCTGTGTTGAAAGTGTAAGTCTCACACATATTTCAATCACTGTTTAGCAAACAGGATGTGCAGCATATTAAGTCACATTAAAGGGCGTGTTCCGAATGGTATACTAACATACTACTCCTAGAAATGCTATATGAATATTGTTCACTATATGCATGGAATAGCAGGATAACATGCTATATTTGCACACTGCAAGGAAGTGTGCAACTCTACTTTTAGGGCATAGTATAAGTAGGTGAATTGGGACGCAGCAACCCATTCAGGAATAAGAACTTGTTTAAAGATCCACTGGTGCTTTCCAGATTGGAACTAAAGCACTATGTGCTTGTAAGAGGAGAATCAAAATTGACAATTGCTGCCCTAATTTGATGAAGTTGATAGCAAATAATTAAATGGAAAATGAATGACTTGGCGAATGAGAGTGAATGAATACCTCCAAAATTGCCTAATGATGATGATGATGAAGCAGTCTTCACACTGATGACTTTCTTTCCAAAATGAGTTGATGATTGGAGTGATTTCCCTCCTTCTGAGATCAGTGTATTACAGCACAGCTACAGTAATGCTAATGAGTGTAGAGAGCTTATGGGGATGTGCTTATGGATGTATGTTACCTCAGAACAATCTCTGAAGACACCAGAAAACTGTATTTCCAACCCATTAACTTTAATAATTTGATGGGGGTTATGATATTGGTTTCAGAGGCAGAAAAAAACATTACAATTTAATGTAAACTAATTAAAGGGGTCATATAATGTCACTTTTACAAGATGTAAAATAAGTCTCTGATGTCCCCAGAGTGTGTATGTGTAGTTTTAGCTCAAAATACCTTACAGATCTTTTTGAGGGTGAACAAAAACGCTCAGTTTTTGTGCGTGTCCCTTTAAATGTAAATGAGCTGCTGCTCCCAAGAAGAGGGCGGAGTTTCAAGAGCTCATGTTAGCAGCGCCGATTACCTCATGCAGACTCACTGAAAATGTCAGAAACTGTTCAGCCTTTTATGTTCAAACCCGAGTCGGACAATGATGGAGAGACTCAAGAAGAAGTGACAACATGTAGAATGCAACAGGACGTTTCTGAATGGTTAGTTGATGAATTTATGTAGCTGATGTGGAGTTAACTATCTTAAAGTCATTGATTAGCATATTCTGTCATGATAATCTATAAATCGCTCATGTGGGAACTGTTGTAAGATGCCAACAGAGCCAGAAAATATATGCTGCATGAAGATACAACAGGTATAGTTTAGTTTAATTACGGTTATAACTTGTCATGTTGTCATCTTGCTTTTATGACACGCTATTGCATTTGTGTTACGTACTGTATTGCAATAACATGGCCTCACCCCTTTGTTGCATGTTCTCGGGGGCAGAGTTTATGTAAATTTTAGGGTTAGTGATGTCACTAACCCAGGAAGAAGCTCGTTGTAGTCCCTACCAGCCCTTTGTTGTAGTCCTTAAACAGAGAATTCTTTAAAAGAAAATATCTCGCTTTGCTTTGTACTTAGAGCGTCCTAACATTGTAGATGTTGTTTATGCTCTAACAGCAACATTACACACTAACTAAAGGTAAAAAAGTGAAATCATAATCAATCTTTAAATCTTTAAAACATATTTTAGTTCTTAAGAATTACTTAATTTCCACCTCACCTCTAGCTGCTGGTGGTCAACCACGAGAGCAGGAGGTGGCGGAAGTTGCACAGCCTCCTCGAGTCTGACAGCCAACTCCTCTGACTCCGGTTCGGATGGACCTTTACCACATTTCTTCCCTTTTAATGAACCTATAAAAATGAAGCAAAGTCACATTATGAAAAAAACCTGAGCACGCAACACACGAGAAACAGACAACACCTGGTGAAGGAAAAGCATGTAGTCGCATAAGAGGAGACAAGTCCTCAGGGTGTTTCTGTTGGTGTATTTAACTCTCGGCAGGAGAAGCGCTCACAAGCAGATGGTGTTTTGAAGTCCAAGTACAGAGTATTTTTCTCCAAATTGTGATTAACCATATAGTTGACTATCAATACTAGGAATTATTCATCGGTCCTGCATCTTTTTGGACATCTGTTAAGACTAAAACTTTATTTTGGACAGTTATTTATTTAACATTGCTTAATTACATATAATTATGTTTATTGCAGTGTTCTATGCATTTTAAAATCTCTAAATGGAGTGCATAAACATTTTAAATATATAAAAATATATAATATAATATGCTAAATGAGTACTTTGGCATTCGCCGAATCTAACGTGCCATACCTTCTTTTTCATGGTCGCCATCAGACACGGTTTCCTCCGTTGTCGCCACATTCTCCTCTGCATTGCATTCTGGGGCAGAAGGTTCTTTATGCTCCGCTCGTTTCTCTTTAAGTGCATCTATTTTAATAGAGTCTACCTCTGTTTCTTTATCTAGAGCATCACTGTACACACTGTCCATAGATTCATTTCCATTCACACACTCCTGAGGTGCGGGGGCCGTCGGGGCCTCAGATGGCTTCTTACCGCTGGGAGCCTCATCCGAGGGTGTCTCGATCGCCTCCTCTTCGCCCTGAGGGTCCTGAGTGGCCGTCGGCTCGCAGGAGTTTTCCTCCTCCGTGGAGAGGACGTGTCCGTTGGCCTGGAGTGGTTGTTTGTCAGGATGGAGCTCCATTGCATCACATGACGACTCGTCCTGAGTGAGACAGGCATCACCTTGCAACATTGCAGCCGAGTCCTCTGCTCCCTCTTCCTCATCTGGTTCATCATCTTCTTCTGCTTCCTCCTTTTTATAGCTCTTCTTCTTCCTGATGATGCCCCGCCCCCAAATCGGTCGCCGTCGCAGTTTTCGTTTTATGTTATCTGAAGACAAAGAAAGATTTGTGTTAAGTCAACTAAGACAACAGACGGGAAATGCATAATGTATTCATTCTACAAAGAAATGAACAAGTCAGAAACAGTTCAATATGAAACTTTGTTAGGTTAGTTTTGGGGGAATACTGCAAGTCTTTTTTTTTTTTTTTTTTTTTAAATGTAAATTTAAATTGAGATTTTCTTTTTATTTGTGAATGCAAAGTCCAAATAAATAATAATAAAAAAAATAAAAAAAATCACTGGATGTTGATATCATAATTGGATCATGATTGAAACCACATCAAGCATCTAGTGTCCATAATAAGTGAACAGCACTCATTTCAAACCCAGTAAAGCACCTCATTGAAACAGTTCTGACCTTGCAGAGTTTCTGCATATTTATTAAATCTAAAAATAAATTTAAATAAATATATTACTATATTTAGAAAATAAATAACCATTTAAAAGTAAAAAATTAAATTAAATTAAAAAGCCACACAACTCATTTTGATTTTATTAGGCTTTAAATATAGCCTTCTCTGATTAAGGTCTACTGTTTCTGCACATTTAGATTTAAGAAATATAAAAATACATTGAAATTATATATAAATAATTATATTTACTAGTTAACCAAAATATAAAATAAAATAAAAGCTAACAGACATGAACTAAAAGCCACAAAACTCTTATTTTGATTTCATGGGGTCTTTAAATGTGGCATCTACTGTACTCTGATTAAGGCCTACAGTAATATAAAAATTACTCAATTCATGATGATAGCAAATTCAACTTATACTGTACAGTATATACAAAAACACTTGGAAAGCTTTTGAGTTGTGCAGGGTCTTGCATTTTAATAACTTACATTCACCTCGTGATTCTCGCTCCCTAATTACATGCAAAATCCCTGTCAAAATCACGAGTGTTGGAAGCAGGTCTAACCGTTCATTAGACATGACTGACTGCATGATGAACTTCTCACCCACATGTCTCATAGTCACTCAGATGACAACGAGAGAGAGAGGAAAAAAAGAGTTGTCGTGACCGTCACCGGGGAGCTTATGCTGAGCGCTCCAGAAGCACGGCGAGAAAAATAGACAGAGGCGGGTGGGCCAATCTGTTAGCACTACACGACACCTGTCCACTGTGTAATTGGTCAGAGAGGGAGAGAAAGGGGCTATGGAGAAAAAAAGAAAAAAAAAAAAAAACAGAGGGGGAGCATTGCTCAGCACGCAGGAAGCCATGCTTAAAGTTGTAATTGAAAACAATGGACGGCAGCCCAGATGTGCGCCATATATCAGAGCCCAAAAGGATTGGGCTAATTTTCCTCCTCCGGCTGCTGGTGTTTCCTATTGGGCTTTCAGTGACTGAGTAGTCACACTCCACTCACAATAATGGATTCCCACACCACCCCTCCTATTCTAAATACAACAGGTTTTTTTTGTTGTTTTTTTTTTTTTAATCGGAGAGGTTGATTGCGAAACACTTGGTGCTCCCTTCGGATGTAATCAGAATGATCGAGTGAGGTGTGGGAGAGAGAGGGAACAAGCAAGTGGAAGAGAGAGAAAGAGAAGGACCTTGGAGATTGCCAACATATGGACAGAGAGAGAAGAAAGAGAGGGGGCGCATAAGTGAAAAATGGGGGGGAGCTTTTCCATTTCCAAAAATGTAATAAAAACTTCAGGCTAAAGGTCTGATGCTGTAAAACTTTAACAGGCTTCATTCCACACATTCCTCTGCTGAATCCACAGCACTAGTCTGGGGTAACTAACAGGTCTCGAGTTCAACAGTTGGGCTTTTACTTCTCTACCTTCTGCAGTAACGTTGTCTGAGATTCTTAACTGGAGGATAAGTGTACCTCAGGTGGTACGCAGATTTTTCATTAAGGTTACTGGTAAGAGAATACAGTATTTGAGACGCTACTTTAAGTTGCTGTTTGAATGGGACATTTTGAGACTCACACCTGTAAGTAAGTAAATGCGGTTGTCAATCCCAAAAACTGACAGTGTGAACGTAGCCTATATGTGCTACTCTGATGGGTCTGTTTTCATTTACAGGACTGACTATTTTTCTATAAAAAATGACTAACAACATTAAATAAAGCAACTAACCTAACATACCTGCAAAGTGACTGACTAACATAATAACATAATAACATAAAACAAAACGACAAATCTAACATAAAGTGACTGCCATAGCAACATAACATAAAACACAGTAACCTAAAAAAAAAAAAAAAAAGTGTCTAACATAAACTAACATAAAACAAAGTAACCAACCTAAAATTTTCAATTAAACTAGCTAACATAACATAAAACAAATTGCACACATTTTTTGTTTCCTTTCATTCATCCTAACCATAATAGGTTGGTTTATGTTAGTCACTTTGTTTTATGTTATGCAAAGTTACTTGACATTATGCTAGTCACTAAAAATAAAAATAAAACCAAGTGGCTAAACTAATGTAACCTAATATAACAGTATATAATAGTAATAAGTAAATAACATAAAGTGACTAACAACTGAAAAAAAGTGACTAAACTAAACCTAGCATAAAAATAACATAGCACAAAACATAACATAACATAACATAACATAACCCAACATAACCCAACATCAACATAACATAACCCAACATAAACATAACGTAACGTAACACAAAGTCACTATGTTAGGTTAGTCACTTTATATTAGTCACTGACATAACAGAGTGACTAACAAAGTAACAAACCTAACCTAAAATAAAGTGACTAACATAACATACATACTCAGTGCATGTTGTGTTTAAACAATGACAGTATAAAATGAGTCAAAATTTCTGCCTTAATAAATACTGATTAAGTCTTAATGATGGGGCTTTGGGGTAAACAGGACAAAAAGGGTTGGGAATGAAAGACAGTGCTTTAGAAATCTGTCTGAAAACCATTAATTTTGCAATTTGGTTTGTTGCCACTAATTGTGCAGAAATTCCACACTGGATCTTTTGAATTTGGCCTTTAATCTATTTTATAATACACAGGTGGTATTAGGTAATGACAAGCTGCATCACCATCACTCAACATTTTAGAGAACATGTACTACCCACCAAGACACTAATCAGTGTTTTAAACCTGTTGTGTCCGTCAAGACATATGTATTTATGTAACAGGCCATGACACTGCATCTCAGTTCAGTAAAATTATGCTTTAGCTGCACAACAGATTCGTTCTGTTCCACATTAGCATATGTAAGGCATCAGAATTTGTGGACAATGCAATTTAGCATCGACAGCAAAAACATCAGTCCATATTGACATACATGTTCGTGACAACTGACTACGAATACAGATGAACAGCAAATGAAGCGGAACTGATGAGCACCAATTTATTAAGATTTAGCAACCGGATGGTAGAAAGGTGCATGTAGCAATTTACACAAAAAGGTCATTTCTTCTTGCTTGCTATTTTGCTTTTTCTTTTGTGGCCACACAAGACCTAATTTGACATTTCGGCCAAATCACAGTACACAATAGCCGTGACTCGCTCTAAAGAGACCCATGCGGTGCATCAGGCCCTAATGATGCGTAATTAAGTCCACAAAGGCTCAGTGTGTTTGTGTGTGTTCAACCAGAATACTGGGCTTATGATTGAACAGCACTACAAAGGAACTAAAGAACACCAGGCTGCTTGGACTGATTGATAGGGGAAAATAGAAAACTTGTACTGCTGGAGGACATATTGATGTGTCCAGATTGCATCTGCCACAAAACGCTGACAACAGCATGATTGAGGCCAGAACATCGTCAAAAGCTGCATTAAAAGAAAGTACAGGAGATTTCCAAGATGGTTAACATTACAAACTTTTATGTTTAATAAAATGCTAAGCCTAAAACCTAAACTCAAATATTACATCAAAAGCAGTAAAGAAAATAGCTAAATAGATAATAATAAAAAGCAGCAATGATTATCAGTACTTTGCCCTCTGGGTTTAAAATCAGATCCATGACAGAGCCAAAGGCAGAAGATTTCCAGCCCTGTAAAAGTCAAAGCTTGACAAGGAATCAAAGCACAGGCTGTGGCCTCCAGGACTGTGTATCATAACCCTTGGGTTTCACTGTTAGAGAAAATGCAATGCAATAAGGGTATCTGCATTATTAAAACTTCAGTCAAAGTCATAAAACCCCAGCTTATCTGCTTCGGATATTTCCTCCCATCAGCCTAACACTGCTTTTCATGTCGACCAGGTAGAGAGAAATCTAGCTCGAGGATTATGATAAAGCTACAGTCTTTAATGTTTAAGCCTTGAAATGCTTTTTGTTTGTTTTTCTCTCACGCCAGCAGACAGTTTTAACGATGGGGTGTCTAGCCGCGTTAGTCTAGACACGTGGACGTGATTCTTTGTTGCTAAAGCAACAGAGTACATGCTTAATTGATGTGAATAAACAAATTAAATAAAATTTTATTCTGAACTAAAACCGTTCAGACAGAGAAAAGGTAATGCTGAATTTCTGAAGTTGTGAAAAAATCCTAACTCAAACTCAAAATAAACCAATACATTATAAATAATCAAATGTAAAATCAAATGAAATAAAACAATATAATATAATAAAAATAAAATCTAGCATCTGAAAATTGTACATTGCACTGTATGGTTTTTGGAGTTTTTAGAGAAGCTAGTGTGAAAATAAAAAAGTGGCAGAATAAAAAGGCTAAAATAAAAATAAAAAACATGAAATAAAACCATGTTATTTTCATGTAAAAATTCCAGACTTGAGTCTAGCTGGCCAGAATAACTCGACTAGATGTTCTAGTTCTAGACAATTGTAAATTGCACTGTATGTTTTTAAATGGTGAGTTTATAGAGAAGCTTTGCTTCAATCATATGTCTCTACTGTGAAAATAAAAGTGGCAGAGCAAAGGCTAAAATAAAATAATTTTAAAAAATAACGAAGTAAAACCATGCTATTTTCATGTAAAAATTCCAGACTTGAGTCCAGCTGGCCAGAATAACTCAACTAGATGTTCTAGTTCTAGACAGGGTTATTTTCTGTTCGGTGGTGCTGAGGTCACCGGTGATACTGGGGGATGCTGAGCTGGATGGAGAAGAAGCTTCTGTCATTCACATGCGGATTGATGGATCTTAACCACAGCATCTGCTTCAGAAACAACAGACTAGGAAAAAAAACACAAGCGAGAAGGATAGAGAGAAAAAGCTCGCCAGAGAGAACTTTCTTTTCACAGCCTTGCTGTGTTTGTGAATGGTAGGGGTGTTGTTCCAAGCCCCAGAATAAACCGAACAGCACAGGAAACATATTTCAGGAAACGGAGAGAAGCAAGTGTGTGAAAAGAGAGAGACTGACAATAATGAAAAGGAGAAAAAGAGAGCCGGGGGAGATGAAAAAAACAAACAGTTTGCAGGATTGTATAAGTTTGTGTACGTGTTTATGGTCCTTAATGTAACCCCTAAAATATCAGAGGCAGCGTTTTTTCATCATCACTGTGTGTCTGCTATATAGATTTCATTTATAAATGTCACCTTTCTAACTGTAGTGATTACTCATGGATGGCTCAGCTCTCTCGGCCACGTACAGGTGACCTTTGCAGTTATTTCAGGGGAAATGAAAATATTTTTAAAAAGTAACTTTCATATAAACATCAGCCAAAACGAACATGAAGACATTTCTCAACAAGGTCAGAGTAAGCAAACACAGGCAATGACCGAGTACACAGATCAATAACATTTACAGGATATAATATTTATATTTGCATGCCAAACCATCCATCCATCGGTCAGCGTTAGGACAGCATTTTGTGCAGATATAATTTGTAATATTACTTTTATGGTGTGTATATCTGATTAATCTCATATAGGATGCGTTTAGGTTGAGTTTATTAACCCGCTAGGAAAGCGCTTCAGTTTACTGGTGTTCATTTACTCCTCAGCGTCAGCTCAAATGCAATGCCCGACATTATTGATGAAGATAAGGTTGAGACAATCATATTCCTTTTAGATGTTTCTTTTTCAAAAACATTGATGATATTATTAATAATCCAGCAGTGTTATTTTTTTCTCATCATTACAGTAGGCCTATGTTTTAATTAAAATAATTTCTTGCCATGGCGTCAAAAACGTGCAGGGATGTCTAGAACCACTTGATAAAGTAGATGAAAGTACAGTTAAGTGCAAGATATGCAGCGCAAATCTGCCATATTCATAACATTGTAATGAGAACACTCTAGAATGTTTTGAATTCTTTTGTGCTTTAGTTGCCCGTTCCTTTTAGATGTTTCTTTTTCAAAAACGTTGATGCATTATTGATATCTAACAGATATTTTTCTAGTTTCATTTTCATATTTTGTCTATCTACCTACCTACCTACTTGTCTGTCTGTCTGTCTGTCAGTTCAAATAAAATAAAATAAAGGACAAAATAAAATAAAAAATGAAATAAAATCATGCTCCATCCATCCACCCATTAAAACAGAACACATATATTTTCTATAAATAATTCAGTATTCAAATAATTTATTTTAATTAGCTATTTGTGATCTCAAAAAAAGAAAGCTGCAAATGCATCCCAGAAATTCACAGATGTCCCTTTCACCATTAAAGGATTAGTTCAAATTTCCTGATAATTTATGCCATGTCATCCAATGTGTTTATGTCTTTCTTTCTTCAGTCGAAAAGAAATCAAGGTTTTTGAGTAAAACATTCCAGGATTTTTCTCCATATAGTGAACTTCAGTGGGGTACAACGGGTTTAAGGTCCGAACTGTAGTTTTAATGCAGCTTCAAAGGGCTCTACACAATCCCAGACGAGGAATAAGGGTCTTATCTAGCGAAACAATCGGTCATTTTCTATAAAAAAAATAAATATATATACACTTTTTAACCACAAATGCTCATCTTGCTCTGCGGCACACATTACATAATCACGTTGGAAAGGTCACGCGTGACATAGGCAAAAGTACCGATCCAGTGTCTACAAAGCGAACGTGCAAAGACCAAGTCAAACGGCCTTTACAAAAAAAGGTAAAACAATGATGTCGGGTGATTTTGAAGTTGGAGGAGGAAATGAGATGGAGTTTTTCGCCCTACCACGGTACTTCCACCTACGTCACGCAACTCACGCCTGACTTTCCAACGTGATTACGTAATGTGTGGAGCTTCGCAGAGCAGTGCAAGAAGAACATTTGTGGTTAAAAAGTATATACACTCCCTATATACATTGAAGGTCCAAATTGCATTGAAACTGCAATTTGGACCTTCAACCCATTGTTAGCTGTTGAAGTCCACTATATGGAGAAAAATCCTGGAATATTTTCCTCAAAAACCTTTTTTTTTTTTTTTTTTTTTCGACTGAAGAAAGAAAGACATGAACATCTTGGATGACATGGGGGTGAGTAAATTATCAGGAAATTTTAATTCTGAAGTGAACTAATCCTTTTATGAAAAAGTGAGAGGGGGTCAGGGGTCAGCAGTGTGCAAGTGTCAAGTGGATACTGTGGTCATTACCCGAGAGGAAAAAGTTGTCATTCCCCAGACTTCCCACTTTTAAATAATGCATGGGAATTGTTGAAGCATGAACACACAGTCCCAGACGGTTGATATAAAAGTGTGTGTGTTGTGTGTGTGTATGTGAAGGAAATGCTCTTCTTGGAATAGCTCAGCAGTTTGTAATAATTAAAACTGCCACTGCATGCATATTTTATGCGGCGCCAGGAATATTTAGCTGTGCACCCCCCACCAGTACCTGCCAAAACACCACCTTATCTTCCATTTATTAAACTCTGCGATAGCATGCAAACAATACAGCATTCACTTTTAGGTTTGCCTTGTAGAGACACCTTTTTCAATGATTACTTACATGATGCAACAGTGAGAAAACGTCGCTCTCTGCTGTAAGCTAATGAACAGGTGAAAGCAATGGATTGGGGGGGAGGGGAGTTGAAAATTACTTTTACAGAGGATCAACACACACTATGCCTAAAAACCTTGCTTGAAGATACAGATGGAGATTTACTCTAAAGGCCAACATGCTTTTCCATGCGATCTTAGCATTTAAGAGACTTTAAAAGGGATTTTTCTTGCTTGAAATAAGTTTGATGTGCCTACTACTCCACACAGACCATTTATTGAAACAAAGTTCAAAAAACCGCTCATTCAGAAAGAGGGATGTAACAACTAATTGATCAAATCAATAGTAGTCAACAACTATACATTACGCAGTTATACTATGTACTATGTACTCTACCATTTAGTGTATGAAATGTATAAGGACATTTTGTCATCCAGTCCGGTAGCCCCATAAGGAAAGCTTCATTGAAGTGTCCAACATTTCATTGTCCAACAATTAAGTGCATCATCCAGGTATTTGAAGTGCATGTTGGAAGCAGTGTGAACACATTACTCACACTTATTTATACTAAAAATGGCATAGAATAGTGCACAAGTACACAAATTGGGACGTACCTAGTGATTTTTCTCCCACCTACAGAGTATTGGACAAGATGTGAATATATATTTTTTGCAATAACCTTGACTAATATAATAAGTGGACTTCTGGATATAAAATGCAATGCTGCAAAAGGTTCAATATGGTCCATTATTCCTCTAGAGCAGCTCATTATTCCAATAGTTCATTGTGAAACATGTGGCCTTACAATGACACTAATTCCTTGAGTTACTTGAAATACCTGCATAGACGTGTAGGTGTGCCACGCTGTGAATGTTATTAAACGTTTAATAGTGAGCAAGAGAAAGCCATGTGAATCGGATCTGAGGTAAATGAGCTCAACAGAGGAGAACAAAGGAGAGCTGGCACACGGCTGAGCTCCATACTGCAAAACAGCTCACGCTCCTGCTTCAGGACACCTGCCAGGACATGGCTGGATAAGGTGAGTCCGAGTTTGACTAGGACAATTATTCAACCATGGACACAACCATTTGCCCGCTATTTGCCGGTGCAAACCTGTCTGAGGCAAAATGACAAAGCTAAACAATGTTATTGATTTCAATTACTGCCTCTAAACGTTAAAGTAAAAAACTGACAAAAGTGCAGGTGTGACCCAGTGGTTAGGGCTTGTGCATCATCAAAGGACGATGGGCAAATCTTGACATGAATCATTTTATAATTAGCAAGTGTTATGAAGCATGAACCATTGTATAAAACTAACTACAAATAAATAAATAAAAACTATACATTCAAAAGCAAAACAAAAATACGTAATTTATAATAAAATGTCTAGAAAAATAATTCCAAATCTGTCACTTTCTCACTTTGAGGACACTGCCTTAAAATTTTGCTGTCTATAAAGACTGTGCTCTAAGTTTTGGAACAAAGCAAATGTTTTAAAAGAAATTCCAATTAGCAGGATATGTCATCCTCTAGAAGCCTGTAAGGTGAGAAATCAAGAGGTTAGAGAAGACGACGTGAGAATGAGAAAGACAGAGAGAGATATGGTCAGGGTCACACTTGTGAGGACACAGTTAGTCACTCTGGCCTTTGTCATGCAGTGCAGGTGCTTAATGAGGCCTGCGGATCGATCAATGATTCAGTCTACGCCTGTGGAAATGAAGTAGATCAGTCAAAAGCTTCCTTTGCCCACTGCAAGGAGGAACACACAGGCATGTCAGGGGTAATTCATCTCCACTGTGAGCATGCTTTGCCGGAGTAGTTTTTCACGGAACGCCCATGGATAAGCTCTATATGTGGATATGCACGTTTGATGGTTTCAATGCATGTTGTGACAGCTTTGAAATATAGTCCAGTCAAAAATAGGTACAGCTTCAAACCACTTTACAAAGAAGAGCTGCATCTCTTAGGGATGAAACCGCTATCTGCTACGCTAGTAGATGACTCATTGGCTCTTGAGCAGGAAATGAGATCACCCATGTTATAGAAGGCAGCCTGCTTAGCCTGAAGGTCCAGCAAGCATTGGTGTCATGACAGCAAAGGTCAGTCCATCCCTCAGAACTGGACGAGAGTCAAAATGATGTGCGAGCTTTTGGCGCCTTATCAGGGTGCCGTTTGCCAAGCCAAACGGTGTGGAAAAAGCAGCACTCAGTGGATGCTTTTCAGATTTTGTAAAGCCTACAGAATGCAACAGTGGCCATCTACTGATTCAATGGCCTTGGTTCCCATTCATTTATCCCATAGGGATTTAAAAAAAATATTTGTAAAGTGTTATAAGCCATGAAACAAACACGCATACACACATATATACTTATATATGACAGGGCTGTCTTTAGGGCGGTGCACTTAAGGGGGCCCCACGCGAACGAACCAAGAGGTTATGCAACCCAGTATTAGCAAGGTGTACCTAATAAAGTGGCTGGTGAGTGTGTGCGTATAAATAAATAAATAAATACACACACAGCTCAAAAAAATTAACGGAACACTTTGACAACACATCAGATCTCAATGGGGGAAAAATATCATGCTGGATATTTATACTGATATGGACTGGGTAATGTGTTAGAAACGAAAGGATGCCACATCGTTTGATGGAAATGAAAATTATCAACCTACAGAGGACTGAATTCAAAGACACCCCAAAAATCAAAGTGAAAAAATGATGCAGCAGGCTAGTCCGTTTTGCTGAAATTTCATTGCAGCAACTCAAAATGGTACTCAGTAGTTTGTATGGTCCCCACGTGCTTGTATGCATGCCTGACAATGACGGATGGTGTCCAGTGGTATTTCCTCCCAGATCTGGACCAGGGCATCACTGAGCTCCTGGACAGTCTGAAGTGCAACCTGGCGGCGTCGGATGGACTGAAACAATGTCCCAGAGGTGTTCTATTGGATTTAGGACAGGCGAGTGTGGGGCCCATTCAATGGTATCAATTGACATTCACACCAGTGGCCTGCTGGAGGTCATGTTGTAGGGCTCTGGCAGTGCTCATCCTGTTCCTCCTTGCACAAAGGAGCAGATACTGGTCCTGCTGATGGGTTAAGGACCTTCTACGGCCCTGTCCAGCTCTCCAAGAGTAACTCCCTGTCTCCTGGAATCTTTTCCATGCTCTTGAGAGTGTACTGGGAGACACAGCAAACCTTCTGGCAATGGCACGTATTGATGTGCCATCCTGGAGGAGTTGGACTGCCTGAAAAACCATTCCTGTTTTGGGGGTTGTCTCATTGTTGCCCATCTAGTGCACCGGTTGTTAATTTCATTAACATCAAAGCAGCTGAAACTGCTTAACAACCCTCTCTGCTACTTAAATGACCAGATCAATATCCCAGGAGTTTAACTGACTTGATGCTATTCTCTGATATATATATATATATATATATATATATATATATATGTATATTTAGTAGTTTGAGAAAGTAAAGCGATTGACTCGATTAAATAATTTGTGGTGCTTCATAAGACTGGATGAGCACTAAAAATTTATTTTGGCATGATTTGTTTGTTTTGATTCTCTAATTGGCAGGCATTTATTTGAAGATTCATGTGTAATGTAGTTTTTCACCATGAATTCCACTGTTAAACAATTATTTAAAAATGAAATTGAAATAATATGGGCTGATAGCTTTAACAAAAGCAAATACCTCATAGCATACAGTAAGTCCGTTTCTAAACGTTTGTAAGTTATCATTAAAAATCAATTCCCTTATGGAGAAAATTAATAGGATTTTTACTTTTAAGATCCAGACTGTTGCACTCTATAGCTGGTCCTCTATCTTCTTTAACAACCACTTTTGACATGTAAGAGTTGGCTAGTGGCCTACCGGAAAAAGAGTTTATTTATTGGACTTCCGCGCTCATGGAAAATGCTCTTCTGTTGATAAGGAAGGAAGCCACTTCTACTCTGATCAGATCTACTGTTAAGAGGCAATAAAAAAAAAAAAAAAAAAAAAAAAAGTGGGAATGAAGTCCTTTTGGCGATAAAGTTTCAGATATATCGTAATCACTTGGCTGGCCTGCTGGGTTCGTCACCAACCACTGTGCTGGATGCTTAGATTCCACGGTGAGGTTTATGTAGAACCGCATGATAGACCGGGCACGTCGTCTACAGAGCTTGCGTTTAATGGACACCATTAGGAGGCCGCGAAATTCGGATTAATACCAAGCTGGGATTGTGATTACCTGAAGCCCAGGGAATGAGAACATCGAAGGCGAGAGACGCAGCATCTGGTCTGAATGATGAGGCTTTGAATCATTTATCCTGCTCTTTAGAGAAAGAAATCCACAGAAAGTGAAGGTAAACAAAAGCAATATGACGGAAGAAACCGCAGGTAATGGCCAAGAGCCGGACACCAGGACGGTTAAACTCACCCTTGATGGCAGATTTGAGAAACTGGCAGTTCAAAAGCTCGACTTTACTCAGAAGCTCAAGCACAGTCAGATGCGATTACGTCCAACAGGGACTTGCGTTATTTTGGGCCGCAAAACTGACAAAGGATTCAAACGGTGAACAGAACCTCTGTCGGTTCACCTCAGACGAATGTCAACAGATCACATCCGCTGCTAAGGATTTCAGTTGCAGCTGAAATTTTTATGGGCGGGATTTATGAATTAAACATCAAAACCATCGCAGTCGCGGGTCAGGTCAGATCCAACGCTCTTTTAAGAGCGTTTTTGTCTCAGCCTGCTACAGGAAATGACAAATGACCGATTCAATAAAGAAGAACAGGTGACATATTCGGTGTAGCAGACTAAATGATTCAGCGTGGATGAATCAATCAAAGGTCAGCTGTGCGGTGCATGTTTTTCTGCTCTGAGATGAACGACCACCATCAGACTCCATAAATAACTTGATACAGACTAGCAGACTGTTTTCATGATATCAAACTGAAAAATCATCATTTAGGGAGAGTGAGAATATCCACAGTTATTATAGGGCCTATGTACAAAAAAAAAAATGTAGTAAATTAAATCTTTAAAAAAATTGACTGAACAAATGCATTATAATTAGGGCTGTCAATTTAAAATGTTAATTTCACCCCCCCAAAAAAGTGTATTAAAAGATTAAATCATACCCTCTGACCTCTACATATATTGCTCATTTCTTTCTTTACTTGGCATATATTAAAATTTGATAAATTAAATTAATTAAAATTAATTAAAATGCAGCACATTGAAAATTGATTAATAGAGGAAAATAGCAAAACTCACAGTATAATTATTTAGATCATAGTTTAAAAACCAGCAACAGTATGTTGCAATGAGAAAAATAAAACATTTAGCAGACTTTTTTGTTAAACTATCAAATTTACGGCTAATTTACAAAAGTACAATCTTTAAACACTATGCTACTACCCCATCTTTTGCAGAAAAACTAAATCTCATTCATTACAATTAAAAGTATTACAAAATCTAAAAGGTAAATGCTACTATTCTAAGTTAAACGTAAATTGAATATGGACTAGTAGCATTTATCTTTAACCTCAGTTAACAAAAAAAAAAAAAAAAAAAACTATAAATATTTACTGTTTCTATTTGGCACTTGCCAATGATTATATAACCTGTCCTGTTCTATACAGGTACAACTTCAAAAAACTAAACTACATTAAACTCTAGACACACTAAAACTTAACCAAACTGAAATTAAACATTTTTTGGAACGGTTATTTGTCACCATATGTGGATCCATTTTTGCATTTGGGCTAATCAAGAGGCAGGACATGGGCATATTTAAATCATTAAATGTGATGTTACTTCTATCAGAAAATAAAACCTACTGAGCCAAAATCTCATTTGCCAAGAGAAACTAGATCTGCTAACAAGGTGGCAGAACACGCAACGAAAATAGCAATTACAAATCACAAAAGACGTGTGCTATAAATGTGCTTTTTTGGGCCAAGAATTTTCTTTACGAAATGACATGGCATTAGTGTCGAAAAGAAACCTGGCCGTCTCTCATATCCAATGCACAAATGTGAAGCAGGGGATAAATGAAGGTGTCTTCATAAAGATAATGAGTGCATTACACCTTGTATTCATGAAGTCCCATTACCCCTAGAGTGACGGAGGAACTTCTATGTGTCATTACAGAGGGCAAACACAAGCTTCTACTAATCTCCAGCAATAAGAACTTACATGATGGCGTCTCTCATTGTACAGAAAAAGGCAAATAAGATGGAAGGCTAGAGAGAGACATTAAACAGGAAAAAGCTTTACATTGCAGCAATCCCATGGCATCTATTATTTATAATGAAAATTATGTACTGCACATCCTAAAACATACAAGATATGTGAATATCAATTGTTTACTCTTGACATGATGCGGTACAAAATGACTGAGGTGTATTTGTGAGCCATTTGCCATTTCAACATAGAACAAAATTGCACATGCTATTATCGGTTTTCACATTGAATTCACTAGAAAAAAAATATGTTGAGCAGTACACCTTTAATCTTTGTGAACATTTGTGATGAACCAACCCTCTACAACGAGAGTAAATCACCCGCGTATGCGACCAAATTTCAGAGATGACTGGAAAAAAATAGTCTTTTCTCACACGCGCTGTGTAAGAAGTTTTGTGTGCACCCACATCCGAAGTACGAGCCCAGAAAGCCGCGTCTGACAGCACACAAATATTCTTATTTTTGCTCTTGAATGGACAGTTTCACACAAAATTATGTCAAAATGCCCATCTTGGCAAGTATCCTAGTAAACATAGTTGTTTATATCTTAAGTGAATGTAAACAGTTGAGAAAGTAAACGTGTGTTTGTAACAGTATATTAGATCCATGCATTAGTCTTAAAGTGACAGCAGCCTAATATTCCTGCTGTCTGTGTTTTTAATGTTAATCAAACAACAGACTTCAACAAAATCAATCACTGCTCTTAACTGAATAACTTTTGAATCTTTAATAAGGAATCTTTAACCTAATCTAACTACTGTTAGATCTACCTGAAAAATCTGAAAAGCACTGGCATCTTTTCTATTGTGTTTATTTGTGCTATTGCTTGTAGTTTGATTATTTGACCTGTTTACTTGACTTCAATAGTGTTTTTGAAATATATATATTATATTTATGTAGAATTTTTTCATTTGCATTGTTCTTACATTCCATGTAAAAAGTCTAGTGAGTAAAAGTAGGTTGAGTAGGACTGCATGGCACGCATGACATGAGGTTGAGTAGGACTGCATGACACGAGACCCCCCAAAAAAACAAAACAAACAAACACTTGGTTAATACAATAAGGTTCTATGTGTTATACACTACATAACAAAAATGCTTTTATAACATTTAATCATCTTGGTAAAGGTTAATTTCTACATACACTAATGCATATTAACATTTCAAATTGCATAAATTAACAACATTAATGGGGTATATGATATGGGTATGGTGAAAAACAAAGTGAAATTTAATGTATTATTTAACAAAATTCTTGATCTTGGCCGTTGGTCTGTGACCATATATAAATATTTATATATCATTTTCATGATTCATGAGACACTTTTTTTTCTTGTCCCCACTTAAGGTCCAACTGTAGAAAAGAAAATTGTCCACACAAGACGTCATCTCAACTGACCCCACTTGAACGTTAAACTTTCCTTTAAGAATTGTAGTGTCCTTCACACACGGTCTAACATTTTACTACAATCTACAGACACTCATCCATGACAAAGAACTCCTGATAACGACGCAATGGTTCATTCTTCACCAAAACACAGCCTGAAAGGTTCTAAAGTACATCTATTCTCGCTTCACTCCGGAACACTCTGAGCTCAAATAACAGCCTGCTGCTGCTGCTTCTAAACCATTATAGTCCAGAGTAGAGGATACATAAATACCCACAATGCGCAAGAAAAAGTCATTCTTCAAATATTTATGTCATGTCCTTGAGTCTTGACTCAAAGATAACTAGTTCAATAATTGGTTAGTCAAAAAGGCTTTGTTCCGAAAACTGCACATTCAATCTTGAAGAAACAGTAGCACTTGACACAGAAAAAGAAATTATATATATATATATATATATTTATTAGGGATGCACCGATACCATTTTTAAAGGACCGAGTACTAGTACCAATACTTTTTTTCTGGTACTCGCCGATACCGATACCGATGCCTATACATTTATTAATTTCTCTCTCTCTCTTTTTTTTTTTTTTTTTTGGCGAAGTGGCAGTTTTCCAAGCACAAAACAGTGAGACTAATGAATGTAGGACAGCTTCTTTATTATTACTCTAATGAAAAAAGTAATAATTTTTATGTGCTTGTCAAAAACTTAAAGAACAAAAATTTCACAGTGTCCAATAACCTTTAAAGGGCATGATTACCAATATATATAATTGTTGTTATATAAAAAGATTCCGCCTATTCCTCCTTCACTAATCGATAACGAATTGTGATTGAAAGCATGCAGTTCGCGATGTGTGGGTTGTCATCATTAATTTTGAAGTATTTTCACACCCGAGGCTGACATTGTTTCTGCTGCTGCCGCCGGTGTCTCTGTGCACGGAAAATTCTGTCAGTTACGTCACGCGAAGTATTGGTCTTTGGTATCGGGGTTATTTGTACGAGTACAAGTACAAGTACATGAGCTTGGTATCGGGCCAGATACCGATACTGGTATCGGTGCAACCCTAATATATATATATATATGATTTCTTTTACTGTGTCAAGTATATATGTGTCATATATATATACTTGACACAATATATTATATATATATATATATATATATATGCGTGTGTGTGTGTGTGTCAAGTATGTATATATATATGTTATTTGTGTTATTTTAGTGAAGCGAGAATAGATGTACTTTAGAACCTTTCAATTAAATTGACGCACAACACTATATTCTTAACATCTGCATATTTGATGTCAAACAATGTGCATACATATATTAATAAAATTCATTTTAACAGTTAGCCTAGGGGTATTATACAACATTAACCCCCTCATATAATATTTCACAGGTTCTCAACAGTAAAAATGGATCTGTACTCGCATCACTTAGATCTTCACTCAACCGGTTGAAAATTGTTTATAATAGAATGAGTATGTAATGTTTATTGTGCGCTCGAGTACACGATGGCTTATGACAGTGGTGACTAGTGGTTGAAGTACTACTAACCCTAGTTATGTGTATATAAAAACTCCATGAAATTTAATCTGTGTTTTATCTACATATATGCCAGTATACTCCAAAATGTTCACAAGTTAGCTAAATGTGCATTTACAGACTTTTTCTTCAGGGAAATATTTGGCTGCAAAAAATTCTTCATAGATATAATAACCTTTATTTTTAATAACATGAAATACTTCACTAAATCTAAAGTATAGTTTCAAAACGAAGTGAATCATTTAGATGAATTCCACATACAAACCTGGGAGCTTGAAATGATCATTCTAGGGCCCTGAATACTGAAGTCTTTTACTTTGAGACACCGCATCTCCATAATTTAGTCAATTAGTGCTCATATTAGGGAAAGAAACTAAACTCTAAAGGAGAGCACAGACCCTCTTCCATGCGCAATTTGGGGCCAGCAAGATTTCCCTGGACAAAGTGGGGAGCCCCAACGCAATATAAGTTATATATTATTCAGGCCATAGGCTGCAACACAAATCAAAAGAAGAGTTGCTTAAACTAAATGTTGTCTTTGTGCTGGGATCTGTTTTTCGTTGAGCTCATTAAATTGCTTATCTAAATGAATTAGCCAGTGCATGAGAGAAATGGCAACAGTAGACTTAACTCTTAATGATACAAAAGTTATTTGTGCAGAAACCACAGTAGATCTGCACAATGAAGCCTCAGCTGACTTTAAATAGCACAAATGACTGTATCTGTGACTCTAAAGGGCATCAACAAAAGTTATTTGTGGTTTAATGATTGTGGCAAGTTGCCTAGTTGGATCAATATCATCCTGACAGATTAATAAAATTTCATAATTCATCAGATAGCTCCCTGACGTAGCTCTGCAATTTTCGATTTTCAGCTTTAAATTGCTCATCTACTAAAGATCAAAAGGGAAATTTGCAAAAACACAATCTTGGGGCTTAATACATGCTTAGAAATGACCAGACAGACATCTGATTAAATGAGTCAAACAAAATGGATGCTACACATCACAAACATGAATTCCTGTCTTAGAACTCACTATATCCAGATAATAGAGTCTGAAGTCCTGACACATTTGATCGACTTTTTACTGCATTACCAGAAAGCCACATGGAAAGAGCATTTAATCTTTGCAAAGGTTTAAGTGTCATGATACAGAGTCTGTATGTGACAAAAGAAAAACTGATAGGGCAACTTGCCTTGAAGATTTGAACGTTTGATTACCTTACGGTGAAAAGGCCACGTCTGTGAAATGTGAGTTCATACAGATCACTCTTTTATAAATGATTGTGCTACATTAGGCAATGTAGGCAGATAACTGATATAAACACAGAACTCAATAACAGTGTTTAACTCTTCAGAGTCAGACACTACTTGTTTAAACAAACATGCATGGCTGATTCAGTTAAAGACACTGAAAAATGGTCAGTTACTAACAAGTTTGGTAATGATATCTAATAAACGTATAATTATATATATTAAAAAAAAATCTTGGCATTGAATGGCATTTCTGATCCTTGTTATTACTCTAAAGGTAATGACAGTATTTTGGGACAACAGCTGTACAAATAGTACACAAATACCAAATTAATTTCAAAATATTGTTTCAGTTATAATTCAAAAGTTACAAGCAGCAATTTAACAATTTGTATCAGTTTATTAGAGAGAAAAAAGTTAAAAAGTTTGGGTAGGGGTGTTCGAGTCCAGGTTTTTTGGAGTCAACTCTGACTCCCACCGTAAGAGTCAACGGGATCAACTCCTCGATTCCATTTACTTTACATCAAAACAGGGTCAGGAATAATACAAGATTGCAGTCGTTATTTACACACTAAATTTACACACTTTGGTCCAAATTAGTCGAATTTAGATTACCTTGATGAGTAGCATATCAACGTTGTTACCTAGCTGTTGCCAATACCTAATTATACAGAAGTAAAAGTCATGAGATACAACTATGGTCGAATATTATGTCAGAATTAAATAAGCGAGAAATAAGGTAATGTACTCTTTAATGAACTTATCTCATTATAATCACAATCAGAAAGAGCTTTATTGTCAAGTGTGCTTGCACACACAAGGTTGGGTGATGATGGCACTAAACGCACTTGATCATCTCTTGTTTAGGTGAAAAAATCTGCTTGGACAGGAGTTAAAGATACTACAAATAATAAATACAATACATTCATAAACATACAATAATGAACACTTATTGATGTGTTTATTCTTGATGTGAGTTTTTAATGATTTATGGTTAGTGTAATGATTATGAACAAATTAGTTTAATGTCAAAAACCAAATTAATATTTAGTGCATTAATATAACATCAATTAGTCCACAAAGATGGCACAAAGCTACGTATAACAAACTCAAGTTACTACGACTGTTATTTCTTTCTAAAGTAAGCTACATGCAGGATAAGTATGTAACAAAGTTGTTTTTGCGAGAGTTCCAGCTCATGCACGGTGTAATACATCAGTGTCCGAATTCCTCGCTTCATTTCTTTCACTCCTTGCTGATACTATATATAGGGATTAGAGAATCAGTGAACAAGTGAGCAATTTCAGACAAAGCAACAGAGTCGAAAATGAGAGTGCATTCCTGTGCTGGAGTCGACCCCAACTCTAGAACTATTCAGAGACGAGGAATGGACTCTTTTGGAGTCGACTCCCCATCACTAGGTTTGGGTGCTTTCAAAAAACAGAGAAATTCAGCCAAATGAACCATTTCAACATTTTATAAATTAGCAGCCAAAAAATACTGACACACAATTTAAAAGAGTTAGTTAGTATATTATTAAACTACAACAAATGCTTTAACCCTTGTGCATCCTTAAGGACATTTTTGACTTTTTTTTTCTTTTTTAATCATTTTGCCTGTGTTAATGCCAACTGCATAAATTTAGAAACAAGTGTTTTTTTTATTGGAATTTTACTATTTCACCCCCCATTTCCTTTAATAAATCTAAAATAGTTACACTTAGAACCTTAAGGACAAAAATGTTCCATCGAAACCCATTAAATCTGCAATTTTTAATCCCAGGGCCATTTAACTACAGTATAAAATGATGAAAGGCTTCAAAATTATTATTATTATTATTATTTTTTTTTTTTTTACCATTTTCTTAGGTTTGGCCTATAAAGCAAATACTCGCTTAATTCCTGTTTTCTGCTTCTGCATATTATAGAGCCAAATGGATCAATTATGCAGCCATAATTGTCTGGGTGTGTTGGTATGGATGTCAGAGTGTGGTTTGTATGCCTGTAATAAAAAATAAATAATATTTGCGCGTGTAATATTTGAGAGAGAAAAACTACTGTACTGCAAATCACAAATCCAACCACTGAGCACCAGTGGAGTTTTGCTGACATCTAATGTGGAAAATTTGGTACTGCGCCCAAACAAAATCTTACCGAAAGCTCATTTTTTGAGATATCAACTCAAATTTGGAACACAACTTGTTTAGAATTATGGCATTGATTTTTCAACATGTTTTATTAAATACATATTTTATATAAAATGTTCATAAAACATTTTCCTAAACTTAAACATCTATGACTTTTTTTGTTTCAATTTTTTAACTTTTGTTTTTTTTATTTCAACAAAAATCGGCCCAGGGTCTTCTTTAAAATTAAAACAAACTTAAGTCTGTGCTTTAAAGCTTCAAATTTTTTTGTCAGTTTTTTGACATGGACATTTTTGTCCTCTATGGACCTCAGTGTAACTTTTTAAATTGATGCACAAGAGTTAAAAAATAAATAAATAAATAAATAAATAAAATTATACTTCCCCCGTTGAAAAATGCCCCACATTTGTAGGATTTCAAGAGTACTTACTTATATCTTCCATACAGACTTCTTCCAAAGTTTAACTTGATAATATTTTAAAATGTTGTAAATCCTTGGGCAACCAATGAAATGCAAATGTTCTTTCATTCAATACAGCAAACACAATTTGTGCACAAGACAATGACAGTTTAATGTAAAACAATGTTTCACATTTATCCCCAGCAATGATTTTCTACGAGGGAAGTTAAACGCAGCCTTGGGCACAAATTAGTTGCTTGCCATTTAGCAAACACTGCAAAGCGACTTCCAGCACACTAATTGCAGGGCCAGTCCCGCTGGAGCAATCTGGGGTTAAGTGCTTTACTCGCGGGCACAGTTATTCCACAGTGACTACAAGAGTCCAGTTACTACTGAAGTCTCAATCTGCAACCTTTGTGTTGGTTTACTACATACTTGAACATTACAATTCAAGCACCTCTATGTATTTACCAGTGGAGCATAATGCCAGGTTTTAATGTCATCATATTTGCTGGTCTTATTCAGTAAGATTAAATGACACTTCTCCATAATAAGTGAATCTATGGGTCTTACCATGGTAATAATAATAATAATAATAATAATAATAATAATAAAATACTCAGCCTTTCATAGCTTATTCTGAATAGTATAGGTATGAATATAACTAAGTATTATTTAATGCACTATTTAATGGAATAGATCATGTACAGAACATCAGTGCTCATTATGTATTTTCATGCTTAAAAAAAATGTTTCCTAAATATAAATAAATATCTTAGTAAACATGAGAACGAGACATCTGCAAAAGTTAAAGACCAAGAACTAAAAAACATTGCAATATTACTTTTACATCTGCTCTGAGTCTGAACTTTAAAAATTACTCCCTACCAGTATCAAGTGTTCAGTATGTTCAACAGTGAAACTTCTACAATTTTCACTGAGCCGTTGCCAAGCTAAAAAGACCACTTTTTTCAAAACCATCTGTTTGAATACACACCAAACTCCAGACTGCAGTTCA
This sequence comes from Ctenopharyngodon idella, assembly GCF_019924925.1. NCBI lineage: Eukaryota > Metazoa > Chordata > Actinopteri > Cypriniformes > Xenocyprididae > Ctenopharyngodon > Ctenopharyngodon idella. The sequence continues at coordinate 28,010,607 of NC_067239.1, read as the reverse complement.
AGCAGGGTATGGTTGAAAAAGGAAAAAGCAAAAAAACGCCGTCTTGCTTTTGAACACCACATATTGTCATGACAAGTACATCACTTAGGCTATGACAAAGTTCCAAGTGAGAGCTAAATTCTAAAAAGGACACAAAGTCACATCAGATAGCAGGACATCCCAGCGATAAAACACATTTTCAACTTCTCCAGCTCAGGAGAGCATCTGCTGAACTGCGGTTGCACCTTCCTGAATGTGCTATGGATTTCTGAACACCGTTAGTGTGTATAAAACTTGTTTTCCATTTGTGTGAGCTTTACCCAAATACACCTCCCATTTTTTATGATGTTGATGTCAAAGGCTATGCGTTAAAGCCAAATTAGACAAATGTCAACATGGACAGGTTGTATGACATCTTTCTCATTCTTAATAACTATTCAAGAAATAAAAGACCCAGAATACATTAAATGTGATGTGTTATGTATGGTGAATTATTGGTTGACAAGATCTGGAAACCATTTAAAAAAAATATTTAGGAAATCAAAATGGTTGAATACATTATTTCCTATTCATTCACAACTATGTACAATAAATAAATAAATATATTAACATTTTTGCATATTGTTGGGTTTATTCAGTTAATGGTAATATTAACACATTTAGATGTTTACTTGTACAAAAAAAACAAAAAAAAACAAACTTGGTACTGTGTTGGGTCACCACTTGATGTCCAAAGTAAAACCTGGGTCCTGAAGCAAAACCAGTTGAAAGCCACTGATTTAGAGCATGGGCAACGGTTCACAACCTTCGGCATCAGATAACAGTGAGGATAAGCAAGAAAAGCGAGCAGCTCTAGACAGCCACAGGGATTAAATATCCCTTCTGCTATCCCATAAAAGACCTTGATAATAGAACTGCTTAGTTTTGCCGTCTCCGTGAGTTTGTGCTGGGCGGCTGACTCATCACCGGGACAATAGCGGACCACAGCGGAAACACGTCGCTCTTTGTTCTTGTCTGTGATCTTCATTGTTGGTACAAGACTGCTGAGGCTTCTGAATCTGATGGTTCATTTGTCATCTCTCCAGTCATATTGCTTTGGGTACTAACGTTTACACCTACAAATTCAATTATTTTAAATATAGGACATCTAGTTTCACAGGAGCACACAGTATTACCACAAGGCATTATCTCGCAAAGTCTGTCATGAACATGTCCAGGGCATATTTCACACAAAATTCGAGAGAAAAATATCTATTATATAACGTTACATTTGTTTGTTACATACCTCGGTTTTGAAGTATTTTTCTTTTATTAAACAGTGGTTTACTGAACAAACCATGTCTGTCTTTGAATGGCAGCAACATACAATGCAGTAAATGGTGCTGTTGTAATTGAGGGAAGAGATCTGAAGTCCTTACAATTTTGGATGCCAAATATTTTATAACAAGGTTAGAATTATTGTGCTTCCATTCTAATCCGCTGCGTCTATTTGACGCGCATGCACATACTCGCACTCGTTCATTGAAGTCTGTGAAGTCAAACGCAGACTCCCTTCCTGTCAGGATAATCCTTTATGTGAAAATGGATATATTTGCATAGTAAGTAAACATTTATAGGTAAGTATACAACCGTAAGATGCAAGTTGAGGAAAACGCATCTCAAACACATTAAACAACACACACATCTGACAGTAGGGTGAATCATGTAGGCTTATGATTTAGTCTGAAGCTAATATAATGTAATATTAGTCTGAAGCTAATATAATATAATATATGTTTTAATATAAAGCATGTCTCACAACTTCAATCATGCACTTGTGTGGCATATTGGCTTATTGTGTCCAACATCAAAATATATCAATATAAAGGATACTGTCCCATCCCAGGGGGAAACTCTGAGTTTGACATTACGTTCCGCACGTGCAGTGGTTAACACATGCATACCGAACCGAAAAAAAAAATGCACCGAAGATTTTCGGTATGAATGTGTGTACCGTTACACCCCTAAAATATATGGATTGGTTGATCCAGCTCACAAAACCAGAGTAAATTATTTGTTCACAAATCAGGATGATTCAGTTGATGAACTTACTGACTTTATGATATGGCCACAGCACTTTGTGGAGATAAAGATTATTAGTGAAAAAATATATATATATATATATATTTTGGTCGGTTCCTCCAACAAAGTTATTGCATGACTTGAAGATGACGTGAAAAATAGAAAATTTATAGATTTTTCTAGTATATTTTCCCTAAAAAAACTCCTATTGTTTTAATGCAAAATATATATGTTTAACTAGTAAATTATTCATTCATGGTAAATTATTATTTATTTTAGTTTTAATAAAGGAAAACAACTAAAATTGTATTACAGTATTTCTGAGAATTAAATGAGAATAATGAAAATTAGGGGAAAAAAGACAATTTTGGGGGGAAAATGTGCTCAATTGTCATTAAAAAAAAATTGTGATTAAAAACAGTCTCAATACAGAATATAATTTAATACTTTTTTCTTTTGACAATGAGGTTAAAAATTTGACTCGGACATGACTTCAGGAGACCCTTTCTCACAAATACCCAGAAGCTCCTAGCGTCATATAGACCTGCCATGATCATGTAGAAGATTTGAAGGAAGACAATGTTAAACAGGCATCTGTTTCCTTGCCATCCTTTCACTGTTGTTGTTGCTGCCAGTTCACAATAACTCAAGGACAAAGGGACAAAATCTATCAATAGGCAAGCATTAGTTTGAGGAGTTTGAATTTAAGAATAACTCAAAGCACAAAAAAAAAAAAAAAAAAAAAGATCCTTGGATCAATTTTCTTTTCAGATTAAATTGTCAACTGAGCCCAGAATCAGTAAATACCATTAAGCCAGATAAAAGGAGGAGAAAAACACTACTAATGGCTTTTTCTGACAGCATCAAAGATAAAACTAATCACTAGGGGGATAAGGCTAATTTAAGGAATCTTTTCCTCAAATTAGTGTTTGTTGTTGGGCGAAACAGATGGAAAGTAGATGAAATGCTTAACAACCTCTTAGGAGCTAAAAACTTGAGCTTGTGCTCACTCACCTCGTGTTCACAACAAGAAATATAACACAGGCAGACAGGAGCCTGCCCATCTCATCCTGAGGTGTTTATTGCACCTAACAGCCACCTTCTCATCTCTCAAGGATGTAATCATTCTATGTGTTTCTTTTCCTTTGAGCTGTTATACAGTACGGTTCTAGACAGAGACTGTAAGATAATCAGAGAGACATACGACATCTTGTGGCAAGATGAGGAAGCGCAGGACACAAATTAGGAGTTTGGTGCCATTACATACTGTATTAGATTCAAATGTTCAAAAAAAGTTAAATGCTTAAAGATGATTTTTAAACCAAAGAACTACTTTAAATCTGTTTATAAGTAGAGAAATGTATAGAACATTTAGGGTAGGTAATTTTTTTTTTTTTTTTTTTTAAATATATTAAAACCATAATATTGTGAAATATTATTAGAATTGTTTTCTATGTATAATATGTTAAAATGTAATCTATTCCTGTGATGCAAATCACAGAATGAATTTTCAGCATCATTACTCCCGTCTTCAGTGTCACATGATCCTTCAGAAATCATTTTAATATGCTGATTTGCTGCTCAAGTAATATTTCTTATTATCAATGTTGAAAACAGTTACATTTTCTTTCTCAGGATTCTTCGATAAATGCAAAGTTCAAAAGAACAGCATTTGTTTGATATGGAAATCTTTTTTAACATTAAAGATGTCTTTACTTGCACTTTTGAATAATTTAATGCATCCTTGCTGAATATAAGTATTATTTTCTTTCAAAAAGTATCTTACTGACCTCAAACTTTTGAATGGCACTCACTTGACAATGCAAACTCAATCATTTCTAATCAATTAAATCCAAACTCAAAACTAGCTAAAAATATAACCATGCAGACGAAACGAGTAAAAGGTTGTAATATAATCACAGATCTGATAATATATACTAAAGAACCAACCACAATATCATGATTCGCATCATGATCCAGATATCTATAATACAATATCAAGTCTGGGCTGATTCCTGAATAAATGATTAACACCCAAAAAACACAGTCTAAAAATAAACAACCCATGACTGATCCTTTCTGTAGCAAGTTTACACTAGTCAAAAATCTCTATCAGATCCACTATATTTGAGATAGCTGCTAATTAATCTCCCAAAGTGCATGTGGAAGCATCCCACGACTGCCATCCGATGACTTCCCTGCAATCTAATGAGTCCAGGCTGGCAAAGCTGCAAGAACGAACTTGCTTATCGCGCCAGGGGTGGTAATGCCGGCTCTCAGCAATTCACGCCATTACAGCTCAATCTGGCAACATGGCTGCATGATAGGTTTAAACAAGCCACTCCTCCACAGCAACCTCTTTTGAGGCACAACTAAAAGCTTTTCTGAAGCCGAGATGTGAGATGAATGTGATAAAACACGTTCCCAGCTGCTGCACAGATCTACCAGCGCGCCTAGCCCCAGAGTGGGTGCCGATAGTACTTTCTGACCCTCATGGCTCCTGAGAATTCCCAGCATCCCTCTCCATCTGCCAAACAGCAACAGAAGAGGACTGACCTGGCTGGGTCTACCGAGGCTGTGAGGGAGTGCAACCAGAGGGCATTGCTCTGATGCTGGGAAATGTTCTGTTCTGGGAGATGCTGCTGCGTTATGGTCGCAACACCTGTGTAAATCCTGGCTGATTCACTCTCGTGCATATCAATAGCAGAGGGACTACAGGACAACACTGATTGGATATGTTTGTACATTGTCTGAAAACACTATGAATTTCTATTATTTTCAGGACTTTTTCAAACATTTTATAAACTGCACTCACAAAGTGTAGTTTCTAGTCTAAGAAATAGTTTCTGAGAAGTAGAAAATAAATATATACACTACAGAAATTTCAATTACTTTTCAATGACCTTTTAAGACCGTTCCACCCTGGAAATCAAACTTTAGAAGGTTTTCAACGACCATGGGAAACATGTAGGGTGTTATGAGAGATTGTTTACTGACCGACATCAAAGTCAAATGTTTTTTTGTTTTGTTTTTTAGTAACTCTAAATCGATTACTTGAGAAAGTTATAGCTAAACATTGATTAGACAGCAAAAAAAAAAAATTGTTGCTGAACAATAAGCTTGTGCTGTGTTTCCAGAACAGCCTTCCAGCCAGATGCCAAACTTAAATTAACTTAAATTAACTTATAAAAGCCATAGTAGGAAACAAACAAGCTGCATTAAGGCAATAAAGTATCTACTCTATTTGACATTGAAGCATAAAAACAACTGGAGAGAGTTTCTCTTTCATTCAGGTATGCAAATGTTTTTGCAAACATGGCACTCACAAAAATGAGTCCTATCTGTAAGCAAATTCATTAAGAGTTTGATAAACAATGAGAAAACAACTGAGGAATCTCAAACCATTCAATTGGGGGGGATAGTATGAAATCATGGTAAAATGAATTTTATGGAGCAGTAAAAATATTTTATTATATAGTTATTTTTGCTGGAAATTCATAAATATTGGAAATAATGCTGGAAATAAATGAAGAGTTTGGTTCCAAAACACTATAAATCCATTTAAGTAAAAAAGTGTTTTCTTTACCAAGAAAGTGGCAAGATGAAAACCACTATTTTCTGTTTCAAACTTTCACATAGCATCTTTTGGTTATAAAAACATTAAAAATTCAAATCTACATTTTGATTTTAAAAGGTTTATTATAAAAACTGATTATTTTTTTCCCCAAAATGCAATAAATCCATGACACGTTTTTTTTTTTTTTTTTTTTTTTTTTTCCAAAATGCAATTAATCCATCGATATAAAAGTTATTTTTCATATTGAAAATACACAACAAAGTAATTTGATCTCCATTTGACAGCCTCTGAACTTTGTCAATACTAATCTTATATACAGGCATTTTACTAAAAATACATTCAGTCGTCGCTCCCAAAATGAATTCAACGAGTCATCTTGTTAATGTTATAAATAAATTATGTCTCCATTTGTCATTACCAATTAAAGAGTATCTGGCGCCACCGTACGGTTAAAATAAACACATTTGCCGAGTACATTGGTATTAAAAACGGCTTTTAAAAACTGTCCATAATTCAGTTTTGGGGACCATGACAGAAGTTTGATGCTGTCGTGGAACAAGCAACAGCCGGCATTTTTCCTCCTCCCGACTCGAGTGCCTCATCTTCTTAATCACCTCACGTAAATGATTACATTTCAATGACTTATGTTTCTTCCCCACTGCAGAAACCACCACAGGTTCATCAACGCTGTCAAAATTATTCATTTTTCTGTTTTTGTTGATGACAAAGTACAAAGCAGGTAAGGAAATCTAGGATGCCGGGTGTATTCAGAGCGCCGCCATTACTGTTTACAATGTGTGGAATGGTGCGTTGTGATTGGTTGAGCGGATATATCGCATTCTGCAGAGAAAGGACACTGGCATTTGTCGCGTTTTGGAAAGAAGGGAGAAAACATGACAGAATAACACGACGGATATCGCATTTTGCGCAAAATTAATAAATGACTTTTCAATACCGACCAAATACAATACTGATTTTGGTGGAAACTCAATTTTTTTGAAAATGCCGTTTATCGCGTTTTGGAACCAAACTCTTCAAATATTTACATATATTAAAATTATCTTATGGTTTGTGTCAATTGAGTTCCATATATAAATAATAAATTTAATAATTAATTAATTAAATTCCCCTCACAATACTGTATTGGTAATCTCATGTCAAGAATCAGTTTTTAGTAAAATACTTCATATTGATATTTTAAGGGGGAAAAATTAAAAAAATAAATATTCAAACTATTTTACATATATTAAAATAATCTTTGCAAAAAATGCAAAAACATAGTTTGCATCCATAAAGTTTGAAAATAAATAAATAAATAAATACATACATTTCCCCTCACAATACTGTATTGATTATTACATGTCAATATTTTTTTTTCTTTTCATTTTTTACATTAATATTTTAGCAAATATTTAAGTATTTTAGCAAATTAGTATTAGTATTGTGCCATATTTCCGAGTAAAACAGAATATTAAATAAAAAAAAATAGAGGGTGGTGCACCTCCTCAATTTTGATTTCATGTGTAGAAAAAATAATATTACATATATTAAAATTATTTTTACATATATTAAAATAATCGTATCTTTTGGTTTGCATCCATCAAGAAAAAAGAAAAAAAAAGTAAAGTATTATTTAAATGGTATGGCACAACCTCAATCAGCTGACATTTCTTCAGTTGCATAGTATATCACGTCATACCATCCAGCTCTACTTACTAACAATCTATTATAACAACTGTTTTAAGTAACATGGGGGCTTCAGGAGCCTACAGACTTATACCACGGGCACAGTGACCCCTCATTCGCCTTCTGATTGAGGTGAAAGACAGCCAGCAGTTTAACGGCAGAGTACCCGTCGACAATCACACTGTCCCTTGTGAAAACGCCTTTCACAGGCAGAGCTGTTAGCAGAAGTGTCGGACCACGTAAGGCTCGTTTCAGCACACCGAGTCAAAGTACAGCTTGTTCGATCACCTGGAAATAGTCTAGCCTAAGAGCTGCTACACAGAGAGCAGAGACCTTGACAATCTCTATTGTTGGCTGTTGTGTTCTGCATGTACTCACTGCTGCAGTGCTTGTCCACTCCATCACACTGAGAACTGCTTAATCCCGCCTCCTCTCCCATGGGCTTCCTGGTTGCCACGGCGCTTGGAGCGATGGCTGGCTGCGGTGTGGTCTGAGAGGCTGGGAGAGCCAAAAAACACAAGTTACTACAGAGACCCCAAATGAACCCATCTGACAATATGCTTGCTAAGAAAGATGTAAAAACTAATCTGCATGTTTTCTTCTTCCTTGCAACGTACATACTGTCAAGAAAAGTTTGTACTGTGTTGTAATTTTCCAGTGACATTGCAATGCAATTATATTTATTGTGAAAAGCGCCAAGCATATCGGGTTTATTTTTCTAACAGTGCTCTACTTGTTAAAAATATGCTCTTAATTATTTTCTAAAAAATATTTAATTTATTTTGGCTTACAGCACAAAACAATATAAAAGCCAATTGTGTAACTGAGTATTTTGGAAAATATTTCAAGCACCACACTATTTTCCCCTGACAGTATAAATGGGTCCTGTATGCATAAAAATATATGGCTGCCTTCAGAGGAGATTTTAGAAAGATGGTCGCTCGCAAGGGGATCATTATCATGTTCTAAGGAATCAAATTTTCGCCTGCCAAATGCTAAAATGAAAAAAAAACCATAGACGTGCATTGAAAAGGGCCTTCAAGGTGCGATTCTAGAGACTAGAAAATCAAAGACTTAGTAGTGGGCTTTATCACACTGTTGAGACCTCATTAAATCAAGTTTTGTGACTTTTAGACTATGTCTGTCAGCTTTAAGGGTAATCTATATGCTAGTACTCCTAAAACATGAAAATAATTTTACAGTCTCTGGGAAAAGGGAATAAAAAAATATTGATGACTCATCCTACATTCGCTCATTTTATCCAATCAAATGCACACTAGATTGATAATGCCCCGTCTCCCTTCTAATACCACCTACCTCTGATTAACAAAAGTAGTACATCATTTTAGCTTTGAAGTAAATTTAAAAAAAAAAGAAAAAAAAAAAAAAAAAAAGACAAGCCTGATCCCAATCAACACACAGGAAAGAAAACTGCCCTCGTCAAGCCATTTCATGGTGGTTTTTAATTCAGATGCGGCCCAACTTCAAACTTAAGCACCACAATACCGATACCCATAAGTTCTCCACTGCACCATATAAAATATTCAACAGCACTTCTCTAGAGCAGGTCATTTTTTACCCCACCATATTCGTTCAACACTGAACTGGCGCAAAATGAAAAGGAACCGAGGTGCGGCCCAGAGGGGGGCCGTGCGAGATTTTCGTTACAGCAGACACAAAATGAACGAATTACAGGAATCTGAGCTAAATCATTCTGAGAGAAAGTCCCCTGGTGATTAAAGGGTGGTCGGGGAGCTCGTCGCCAAGACTCTTGCAGCAGCCTTTAATGTGAACTACAGAAATCTTTTTCCTGGAAAATGTTGCCTTTTTTTCTTTAAAATGAACAGCGCAACATTATGTGCCTTTAAGGATTAAACCTCTAATACAAATGTTAGTGCTGATGGGTGTTAAACAAGGTGCTGGCGTGCATGCTAAAATCTAGGGCTGAAACCAAATTTGCATATTACTCTAAGTGATACCCCGTAATTGTAAGTCTCTTAAGGACTGGTAAATTAATTATTCATATACATTTATTAATTTGTTTATTTGCATACATAAGCCATGTAGAAATAAATAAATATTTTTTTACAGTATACACACATACTTATAAACAAACAATACATGTATTTACTATTACTATTTACATACACATTTATAGTATATATACACACAGCACTGTGCAAAAGGCCATTAATTGTTGTTTTAGTATAGTATATGGTATAATGACCATATATAATTATTGTCTCTTTATTAGAATATAACCAGAAAATACAGGAAATTTGCAGGCAGTATTAAAAAAACAGAAGAAAAAATAAAAAACTATAAAAATGACTTCTATAGGCTAACCTGGCAAGTATTTAGTGACCTCCCCTTACACTTGAGCAATAGCAGAAAACAGGCTCTCAAAACCTGAATGGAAAAGGACTCGAAGGCCAAGAAAACTTTCAAAACATAACTTTCAGATTTTCATCTTTGAGAAACTGGAAGAACTAAACACACTAAATACAGATTTTTTGCTTGAAGCCATTTTGTTCTCTTTTGTACATTGTGTACACATTTCCTGTATTTTCTGTTTGTATCGTAATAAAAACCAAAAATAAATATGGTCGTTAAAACATTGCTAAACAACAAAGCTGGTGGTGGCCCAAGACTTTTGCACAGTACTGTATGTATGTATTTATATTATATATATATATATATATATATATATATATATATATATATATATATATATATACACACACACCAGTCATGTTGGAACAGGAAGGGGCCATCCCCAAACTGTTCCCACAAAGTTAGGAGCATGAAATTGTCCAAAATGTCTTTGTATGCTGAAGCATTAAGACTTCCTTTCACTGGAACTAAGGGGCCAAGCCCAGCCCCTGAAAAACAACCCCACACCATAATCCCCCCTCCACCAAACTCCACCAAACTCCACCAAACACTTGGCACAATGGACGTCCATCGGATTGCCAGACAGAGAAGCGTGATTCGTCACTCCAGACAACACGTCTCCACTGCTCTAGAGTCCAGTGGCGGCGTGCTTTACACCACTGCATCCGACGCTTTGCATTGCACTTGGTGATGTAAGGCTTGAATGCAGCTGCTCGGCCATGGAAACCCATTCCATGAAGCTCTCTACGCACTCTTCTTGAGCTAATCTGAAGGCCACACGAAGTTTGGAGGTCTGTAGCTATTGACTCTGCAGAAAGTTGCCTTCTGTCTCAAGCACTGACCCCGCTCTGTGATTTTACGTGGCCTACCACTTTGTGGCTGAGTTGCTGTTGTTCCCAAATTGCTTCCACTTTGTTATGATACCACTAATAGTTGACCGTGGAATATGGACTTATTGCACAGGTGGCAACCTATCACGGTACCATGCTTGAATTCACTGAGCTCCTGAGAGCGACCCATTCTTTCATTTGCTACATGGCTTATTACAGACCTAAAATACAAGTGTAAACGTGCAGCTGTAGGTGATGACAATAAACTAGTCTACATTATTGCATTCATCCAAAACTTCGGTTACATAAGAATTCTGATTTTGACGGTTGACTGGTGTTTAAAACTGTTCCCAATCGACTGAATGCTAAATGCAGCACTACATGGAGAATAAGAAGAGATTTTAGAACAAAAGGATTTCTTTCATTCTAAATCAACCTAAAATGGGAGTGTTAAAAACAGTTAGTAACTGCAAATGTTAATGTGTGCATGTGTTTTGGGCAAGAGGATTGGTTTGTGACAGTTTTCTGATACAGTGCACAATGTGTGAACTAAGATTCAGTCTAGCTCAAAGAAACCCTGGACTAAGGACAGCCTGAAGTGTTGCGTCACCTCTCTTCCTGCGGGACTCCTTGATCTCCTCGCACATGCGGTCGAACTCAGGGTCCAGTTCAGAGGCGATCATGGCGTGTGCAGTATCCTTCAGACTGCAGGCCCTGTGGCGGATGATTTTATCTGTGAGCAAGCACAATGGAAGATGGTAAGGCCACAGGCAATGAAAAATTCATTCGGGTGGATGAAGAAAGAGCAATGTTGCTGAAGACTGACAGCAAGGTTTCTGGGTATTAAAGCTGCACAATTAATTGAATAAATAATCAAGCCTACAAATACAGCAACCGCAATTAGCTAATTGCGAAAAATGACAATTACAACACAACAGAACTCAAGCACACCCATTATAATTAACAAGGTGTAGATGCCAGGTAAATAAGCTGTATAATTTATTCCAAATATGAATAACAGTTGTTTTTAATGTAAATTCCATTCATAGAAATTAATGATTGTGATTGCATTGTCAAGGGAATTTTTTTTTTTTTTTTTCTGGATATGGGCAAACTATTAAATAAAAATCATAGTTTATCCTGATAGATTTATAAAGTCATAAACATCTGAAGGGGTTTTCACACAAAGCAAAAAATATGCCATACATTTGCTGTAGCATAAAGTTATTTTCAAAACGAGTGGATGATTTCTGACAACATGAACAGCCGCATACATTGCCAATGACACTTTTTGCAAATGCAAACTGCAGCAACCATTAATAGGAGCGTAGACATTAACAAACATAAGGTAAGATGGCGACTAACATTACCATGTAAATAAATAAATACATTTCCTACATGGCTTATTACAGGCCTAAAAAATGTCAAAACATGCAGATATAGGTGGTGTCGATGAACTAACCTACATCGTCAAGAAATCTGGTTACATATAGTATGTATAGATTTTAATCAGGGTAGCACCATTTTAAATTTTTAACAGGAATGAAAACAAGGCTGTGAGGGAAAGAAGTACAGTGCATTCAATGGATTGTTTAGCAACATACCAATTGTTCAGCTGACGAAATATCTTTCCAAAAATAAAGTTTGAAAGTTGTGAGAATTAAAAAGTGAAAATTACACAATTTAGGACTACAGTGCCCTGTTTCTATATTTGACATGCTGCAAGGCTACTCCACTCACTTTATTTTGACCATATGACTGAAATAAAAGAGTTTTAATTACAAATATCACAACCATTTCAGTGTTCTTCATTTTTTTCCCCAGACAGATTTAACAAAAATAAAAAATAAACAGATTTTGAAACCAACAAGAACAAGAAAAGAACCTCAGAGGCACATCAAAACAAAATAAATAAAATTTGGTGCTGTAATCAGGCAATGGGTCTCTGTAATCGACTGACATACGGCCAAGAACCTTAAAGCATCAGCTTTTTTTATTTGAAAAAAAAATACTTCTGAGGCAGGACCACTCCATGGGCAGTCAATCAAAGCATCTCTGTTTACAAAAACACACTGGTGTGAGAACGGGGATTACTGTGTTTTCTCAAAGTTCTCAGAGCAACCATTTGCATTCTATCCTCTTTCCTCACTCTCTCTATCGTTAAATCAAGCAGCTTTTAAACATGTAGGGAGGAAAAGTGTGTGTGTGAGAAAAGAGAGCATGCTACTGGGTAGTCCTCATTACTCCGGGACAGGCTGGAGGTCAGGATCTGGCAAAGTTTGCCTCTTAATTGGAAGATGGGCCTAATTAAGCCATCTAGAGCAAGTGAGAGAGCACTCTTTACTCCAGTCAAGGATATAAAGGCAGGCTGAGAGGAAGAGAGTGTAAACACACTTATTTTGACTTTCAAAGAACTGTCAAAAGATCTGACTGCTGGTGCCAAAATTGACAAATGAACAAATGGACCTGAGAGAAATTAAATCAGCGATGCTCAATCCATCTCCTCGAGATTTTCCTTCCTACAAAATGTACACTATGTTTGGAATAGAACAGAAAGTAGGAACTGTGTATCGTTTTTAACCATTGTCATGCAATGTGCTAAAAATAACAATAAAATTGACTTGGGGCCCTATCATACAGCCAGTGCAATGCGGCGCCAGGCGCGATGCAAGTGATATTTGCTAGTTTCAGCCCGACACAGTTATCATTTTCACGTCATGTGCCATGTTGTTTAAATAGCAAATGCATTTGTGCGCCCATGGGCGTGCTGGTCTGAAAACGAGGTGTGTTCAGGTGCATTGTTGGCACATTATTATTTTGAGGCAACTGAAATAGACTGAGCCACTGACCAACTGAAACCTGGCCTAAAGTCAATGGCGCAATATTTGTTTTGTTATTTAAAGGGCGCGTTAGTAATATGCATCTATATGCGGGTACACAACGCGCATACTAGTGTTCCAGTAAAATTCCAGTAGTCAGTACCAATACCAGAAAAATTTCCGGTTCTCGGTACCTATTTTTAAAAACAAATTAAATATTATGGTAATCATACATATAAATATTTGGAGCGTGTGTGCGTATGTTTGCGTGTATTATATACCTCAAAATAAATTGTGAAATATAAAAAAATAAATAAATAAACAAATGCTCAAACATCCATTTTGAAACAGACGTGCATGTTTATTTTAACTATTCCTTCAGTGAAACGACACACTACAGCCTGTAAAACTATTAAATAAATATCAGTAAATAATGGTAACCTAAATAATAAGTTAGTTAAGTATTATTCTAAAAAAATATTCGCTTTTTTTATTTTCACACAAAGATGCATCATATAGCCGCTCTGCGCTTTGAGAGGGATGTGGGACATGAGCAGGAAAGAGACCATTTCTCTTTAATAATATCTTCATGTTATCTGATGTTGCAATCAACTGACACTTGTAAAAGATCTGAAGAGCTAGTTTTATCTTCAGACATTCAGGCTGTATTTGATTTTGTGCTGCCAGAGAAAGCGAAACTAAAAATCACCGGCGTGTGAAACGCGCTATACAAATAAACTTGACGCGCCTTATAAAGTCTAATAACAAGCACAAACTGTGTTAAATAGAAATTGACGTGCAAGCAAAAAGGTTTCTGTCCTACGGTGTTTTTTCTACTTTACCACAGTAAAGAATGCGAATATAATAGGCCTAATTAAAAGCGAACCAAAGGAAGAAACGTTTATAATCCCCTGCGTTGAGTGAAGATTTGTGAAAAGAAACAGAGATTCCAGGTTCAGTGGAATAACTAATGGAATATTGTTAAATTCTCTGCTAATCGGGTGACCAGATCGCGATTCGCAAAACAGAATACAAAGCTCACGTAGGCTACCTCTCTCATTCGGCATGAACCAAAATGTTTCCATGGCTGCGATGTCACATTTAATTGCTAACCTATCATTTCTTCTGTAAACAAAGCTTTGTGCTTCACTTGTGTCATATTCACGTAAAATACTGGCACAGCCCTATCAATGGGTACCGTATATACCCGGATACTCGGTACTCCCGGTACTACAGAAATGCTGGTATCGTCACATTTTCAAAATTTCAATACCGACTTGGTACCGAAGTACCGGTACTTTTGACAACACTAGCGCACACAGGGATGTGCAGCAGCACACAAACATGCCAAATATTAAAAATAAAAGGATTACAATGTAAAAGATTATTATTGTGTGCATAAAGATAAAAATGCTTTGGTGGAATCCGGCTTGTCCCGTAGATGGTCTGCTCGTATACTTTAACCTCACGCACGAGCAGATCCGTTTCCTCACTAGAGAAGCGTTCAGTTTTTCCGCTTGCAAATTCCACCATGTAAATAGCGAATCCACCATGGCGCGAGCGCAACTGGCTTTTAAAGGGAATGGGAGATGAGACTCTGATTGGTTTATTGCACGTTATGCCCAAAACACACCCATTACTCATTAAGAGAATAGGGACAACCCTTTAAGGGCAGGCGCGCCGACCATTTTTCCTGTTCTTAAACTAGCAAAAGTGGATTCGGACATGCACTATGCACACTTGCGCCGTGTGCTTAAGACCATGCGCTTAGATCATTAAAATAGGGCCCTTTGACTTTGAGAATAGTAATTTACTACTTATTGAGTACTGTATTTTATCATCTACATAAAAAAAATAAAATCAAGAAAATAGTATGTTAAATACAACAGATTAAAGAAAAACACTTTAAACAGTACTAGGTTACACTGTTGCCACATGACCTCAAAGCACTGCATGTTTAATTCAGCAAATGGCACCTAGTAATCTTACATAGAAAATTGTTTAATTAAAGATGTGCAACTATTTTTAACTTGACACACAATTTTAAAAACACAGCTCATGGTTGTATGCTCAAAAAACAGTGCAAAATGAGATGCAATGTCAAAAGACATCCATTTGAATGTAAATCTGTTTTAGCAGCAACGGTGTAAACGGGATGCATTTTCTGAAACATTTTTTCAAGGGAAAAAACATATATATCCCTATTTTTAGTAAATTACATAAATATAATATAATTATATGTGTATTTATGTATATCCATTAGATAAACAATTTTATGTGTGTGACTATATATAGATATATAATTGTATGTATACTGTTTACTGTTTATACATTCATATATACTATATATGTTTATATTATATTATTTTTGGAATTATACATTTTATATGAATCATTTAAAAATTGTCTTAGTGTATACATATATACACAAAGACACACGCACACATGCATATATACAAACATATACACACACACACACACACACACTTGCATTTACAATGTTTTACTCCATTCTCAAAAATATATACTTCACCATCCCCAGCTAAGTACATACTTTCAGTATAATCTATGTGAACTGGGATGCAGTCTTGAAAGTTTAAGCAGTTGGTTTAGAACAGGGCTGGAAGGAAACTCAGCAGGGAGGCTGATGTCCAGGGGCAGGATTAGGCAGCTCTAAATTAAATCATTTGAATTAGAAGAACCTTAAAACTTGCATACTAAGATGTGATTTTGAAACTTCAGCTGGGTTACGATTTCAAAGCGCACACTTTCTAGGAATCTGACTTTCAAACAACCACTGTGAGACTCTCTCTTGAATAAAAGTAGGTTTCCGTACTCTATTTGGATCTTCACTGCATTTCAAGGACAGAATTGATGCTCACATAAAAAATAAAAAACAACAACAACAGCAGCGAATGAACAAAAATATTACCTATATAGCGAAGGACAGGACACCTTAGATTTTAAGTGAAATGTTCATGCTTCACTTGTGAGAGTAATGCTTAACAAATGGAATTTTGACAGCTCCTAAATCCCATATTCCCCTGCTCTAAATGGACTAGAAGCCTCTTTCTGTTTCCTTATTAAAGTAGCTAATTGCGTTTTGTCTCATTCCTTCAGTGGCTCCTCTGTGGACGCTGCATTTAAACAAATGACCCACGTTCTCCCAGCAAATGGGCTACTATGATTTATTCATAGGCACCGGCTGCATTTAGCCAACAACCTTCAATGGCTGACCAATTAATCCAGACATTTGGGAGTTAAGTCCTGACAAAAAAAAATCTTAAGTGTTGTGCAGAAGTAGCCAGCTTGCAGACTTGAACAGCAACAACATGAACAGAAATCAAAGCATAATATACAGCCGTCCTACCTCACTTTGCTCAAAAACAAAACAACGATGTGGTACTCAAATGACAGTTTGCACAGGCAAAATAGGCCAAATAAATATTGCACATTCACCCAATGCTTTGATAGAAAAGAGCATCAACTTACATACATTTAAATTAGTATTTCAGGCACTGTTTCCATGGCTCGTTTCATTCTGGTTTAGTTTATATTCACAGTACTCTGTACATATATGGCACGTCCATAAACACCAATAAATATCTGACATGATTTTCTACACTGCAAAGTGTCCCAACTGACCGACCGTATGGCCAGAGAATAGCAAGAAGTCCATTAAAGCAATGAATGGGTTTTATGGAGACTGCTCATTATAGTGCCATTTTTCCTCTATGGAGAGATCAGCGACAATGATTTCCTGTGCCTTTTGAATGAAGAAAGGTCAATGGGTTAATATCTAGCTGCATTTATTGTCCTCAAATTCTCATATCTTTCAGTGAAGAACCAAGTCTGTCTGATTAATCATTGATTTAATGTCCTCTACGCTTCAAGTACAGGCAGTCGCTGCTGCTTTTTTTTTTTTGGTTGGTATTACTGTTTTCGGAGGTCTAAATGGGCTTTATGCCTAACGCCACATGAACAAACAGGAAAACAGGGCTCACTGCTTGTCAGAGAATGTTTTAACAGCAGTATGAACTGATGGCAACATTTAGATAGTTTTTTATTTTTGGTGTTTTATTCAATTTTAATATCCGAATGTTAGTGAGAAGAAAAGAAGAAAAAAAAAACTTTTAGATATCAATCGGCATATAGCTCTGAAGCTATATAGAGTAATACAGCTCTATATTTAACAAAGCACATACAAAAGACCTGAAATAGTAGTGATCCAACCTGTTTTACAGAATACGGACGTTTGCTGTGCATAACCTGTATTAAATAAGTACTAGAGATGTGCATGGGTAATCGACTAGTTCTGCACCAACTAGTCAACTAGAAAAAACACTACTTGAATGTCGAAAATTGATTTTCCTCAATGCATATATAATTCATTATAAATCTTATGCATGAATCATATTTTTATACTTGCCACTATAATTCACATTTTGTTTATTTAAGTACTTGACTACAAAACTCTCAAAAAAGTTACTTTAAGATACAAGGTGAGATAACATGACATAACCAAAATATTCTGATCAACTCTGCACCAACTTTCCTTAAAAATGAATGACTTCCTGTTGTACTGTTGCTGCATATTGCTGGCATTGTGAATGTCTAGACTTTGTTATAAGATGTTCTAATATTTATCCAGTTGCTCTATATTATATATTTACCTCCTGGGTCTTTGTCTGGATTGTACTCTAACGCGTTGCTGCAAATGAGGTCAATGTCCACTAGAAAATCCCTGGCAACTGTGTACTTGTGAGTGTCGATCTTCATCATGATGGTGGACAGGTCCATAGGCTGTGTGATAACCTCGAGGTAGTCTGACACCTAAAACAGAGACAAATTACACAAACACATTTGAACTGGAGATACATATGACCCAGACACATTCTTGACAGGCTTTTTGAGCTTCACACTATAACAAACTCAAAATGCTTAAGGAGATCAGGTCAAAAATGTGTTGCACTCTGTATTCATAGACACACCTTCCTCCTTGTTTGCTTCTTATATTGATGAACTTTTTAATTGCCTTCTCAAATTTACTGATTCAGGTAATGATCCTGCCCGCAGCTGTCGTATAATGACAATCATTTGATTTGTTTGGTCAGGGGGTTGCTAATAAACCATAGGTGCTGCTAATTAGATGGTAATATTGAACGAATAGAGTACAGAGCCTACAGGCATTAATCATACAGCTGCTGACGTGCAGTAACAGCCCACCTCCTCAATGTCCACGGGCTTGCTGAAGATCTGGAAGCGCTTGTCAGTGGCGAGACGCTTTGTGACATCCCTGAGAAAGAGGCGGAGCTCACGCAAGGTGTTCTCCTCTTGCTCCTCCAGTCGCCGCTGCTCCTCTGGTGAGAGCTGTCGAGGGCCGGGGTCTTCAGCGAGGGTCAGCACCTCCAGAGCGCACACTGGGAACACAAATACAGACACAATCCCTCAATACAGCGTAAGAGATGGAAATCATGAGAAATCTGACGGTTCTGATTTGAATGAATGATTCATTAATAATTTAGTACTTCTAAAGGAGCAATTAAAGAAGCACTATGTCTGATTCATGATCTTTATATTGCCTTGTAACAATATTCATTACATATATAAATATCTATGAATTTTCTTTAGAGTGATTTTTCCCCTTCATCAAGGCATGTTAAAATGATTTTCATGTGTGCAATAAAAATGTAATATAACAAATATAAACAGCAATATTTATTTACATATATTGAATTTTAAAATATTTAAAATCATAAATACCAATAACAGACTTCTGTGAACATTTTTGAATGATAACGCAATGATATTGCTTACCAAAGCAGCATTTATTAAAGACAGTAAAAACTATAGAAGCTTGTTTCTGCCACAGAATGAAATAATTTAAAGGTCACCTATATTATGCTAAATCCACTTTTACAAGGTGTTTGGATATAAATGTGTATTGGCAGTGCGTGTACACAACCACCCTACAATGATAAAAATCCATCCACTCCTTTTTTTTTTTTTTTTAAATCCCCATTAAACCAAAGCAGTCTCATTAGACAAGCCATTTTGATTTTCTGAGTAATGTGACGTCACATTACTCATGCACATTACTAATGCCCCGCCTACGCCCACTGACAGTCCTGCATTACCATAGTTTCCACCCTCAGTTAGCTGTACACTGTCCGCCATTTTCTCCGCGCTCGAGCAGCTGTAGTGACAACAATGTCTGGTAAGTAATTGAGATGTTTTGTTGTTGGATGTAAGAGTGAACATAACAGTCTTCATTTACTGATATCTGAGCAAACGCAGTGGATTAGTTCTATTTTTGAAGGGAATGCGCCACAGATCTAATATACACATACGATTTATGTAACGTTGCCTGCTATTTACGTTCACAGACATAACTGACTGTGTTTATGTGAACTGTGTGTGTTTTTGACAGAACCTTGTGTGTATTTGACAGTTTAAACAAAACAAAAAATGTGAAAGAGAAGTTACTCACGAGACTTGACGTCTGACAGCCAGCTGTCTGTGTTCGTGCGCTTCAGAGAAGTGTGCTCAGAAAACGATCCATTATAAGTTTAAACTGATATAGCTTTAAAACACGTGGAAAAATAAACTTTAATGATGAAAGAAACTATGCTATGTGAGAGTGATCGCGATATAGATGATAATCAAAACCAAGCAGATGCCTTGTTAATATTTGGCAGAGAATCCGATTGAGGCAGGAACTGTGATCGTAGAGAGGGGGCGGGGCACAGCAGCTCATTTGCATTTAAAGGCACATGCGTGAAAACAGCCTGTTCTTGACTGTAGTCAGAAATGGGTATTTACAACATGGATTTATAAATGATCTGTGAGGTATTTTAAGCTGAAACTTCACAGACACATTCTGGGGACAGCTGAGACTTAAATTACATCTTGTAAAAAGGGCATAATGTGTGACCTTTAAAAGATAATTGCAACTTTTTATCTCACAATTCTGACTTCTTTTCTCAGAATTGCGAGATGTACAAATGCGTGTTCTAAAGTCAGAATTGCAAGATATAAACTCACAAATGCGAGTTATAAAGTCAGAATTGCGGATATAAGCTCGCAGTAGCGAGAAATAAAGTCAGACTTGCGATATATAAACTTACAATTCTAACTTTTTCCCTCGCAATCTCACAATTCTGACTTTATAACAGGCAATTGCGACTATATCAGGCAACTCTGACTATAACTGATAATTGTGAGTTTATATCATGCAATTCTGAGAAAAAGTCAAAATTGTGAGAAAAAAAGTCACAATTACATTTTTTTGTTTTTTTATTCAGTGGTGGAAACAAACTTCCATAAAGAAAACAGTAATACTGTGAAATATTATTATAATTTAAAATGTGTTTTCTGTTTTAATATATTTTAAAAAGTAATTTGATCCTGTGATGGAAAAGCTGTTTTTCAGTTATTACGTCACTGTCACATGATCCTTT
Organism: Ctenopharyngodon idella; assembly: GCF_019924925.1. NCBI lineage: Eukaryota > Metazoa > Chordata > Actinopteri > Cypriniformes > Xenocyprididae > Ctenopharyngodon > Ctenopharyngodon idella. The sequence goes on along the minus strand of NC_067239.1, from coordinate 27,989,801 downwards.
AGAAATCATTTTAATATGCTGATTTTGATGCTCAAGAAACATTTTTTTATTATAAACATTGAAAACACTGTGGAAATCATGATACTTTTTCAGGATTTTGAAAGTAACGACATTTATTTGAAATAGAAATATTTTGTAACATTCCAAATGTCTTTTCTGTCATTTTTGATCAATTGCAAGCATTCTTGCTGAATAAAAGGAATAATTTCACTGACCCAAATTTTTAAACAGTAGTGTATTATATTTTATAATATTGTGGATGTAATATACCACTCCACCCTAAAGAGTGGTGCAAGAAACATTATCAAAATACCCTTTATCTTAGCAATGGCATTATGAAAATCGTGTTATTCCAAGTATTTTGTTCAGCATTGGAATCTGGTTTTAACACCAGATGAAATGCTTAGCAAATGGAATGAAACAACTCTAAGAGTCAGATGACACTGAAACTGTGCCAGAGCAGCTAGAGGAATTATAAACACCCTGCATTATATAGATGAAGTCAAGAAACGCTTCCCACCACAGCGTGGGCCACAAAGTGTATTATTGATTTCTGAAGAGCTCCAACAAACAACCTGACAGCTGCAGTAATTCAGAGCTGCATCTATACAACGAACCAAAAACAGACTTCCAGAAATGACCAAACACACCAAGCAAAGAGTGCTAATGTGGTACTGCCTTGTAAAATATTGCTGACAGAAGAACAATCTTCTCGCCAAACAGGCCGAGGACCTTGTGCTAATCCAAAGATCTGGGCAGAGTGCCTGGCTATCATTGAGCCACCAGCCTCAGCAATTTGCTTTGTGGCAGCAGCTAGCAAGCAGTCATGCTAACTGTGAGTGTAATTATAGCTAATGGTTATGGCCCGGTGTTTAGTAGAGCGCCTTTCTCCCACCACAGATGCTATACTGCCAAAGGAAGTAGGGTTTGTGTTTTATTCAGAGACGGCTGTGGTCGACCCACGGGAGGACCCCTGCTCTGCATCAATGGGTCATGATGCTTGCATTTCAACTTGAAAGCCATTCCCTGCTATAATGGCTCCAACTGTGAGGGAGCTGATGAGCATGGCAATTGACCACATGGAGAAGATATTCAGAAGAGAATATATTCAGATAGCAACAGCAATAGCAATTCTGGAGGAGCAGCAGCAGCGGTGGAAGTAATTGCAATAAGAAAAAAGTGGCTTTTTCAGATCTTTCGATCTAATGGACTAAATAAGCATGTGCAATTTATATATGAACGTGAAAGGAGATGACAGAAAAACATACGACATTAACTACACTACGAAACATAATAGAATATGTTTTCTATTACCTCTGGAAGTTGTCGAAAGTAGACAAGCGCAAAACGTTTTAGACCCTATTTACACCTGTATTTTGTGTCGTCCACTTGTGATCGGATTGATGAAAACGCATCTTAATACCAGGTGTAAACAAGGCCTAAGGTAGTCCCTAGTAGAAGGCATTTTGAAACAAAACTTAAATATCAGCAACATGCCAAGAGGGTATCTGACCATGTTTACTCTGATTTCCGCACAATGCCATTGGTTGAGAATTGCTGCTTGCTGAAAGTTGGTAAAGCAGTCTTTAAAAAGGTAAAAATGGCAGTTAAAACTTCAACCTAAGTGTAGATAAATCTATACTTCTGAATTAACCATGGTAAACACTTACCTGTGTTTCTCCTGCGGGGTGGTGCCTTGGCCGCCTGCACCAGAATGAGGTCTGAAAAAAATTTCCTACGTGCTTCTTCTCCTGGCATGCTTAAACAAACCACCTCCCCATATGAATGGCTGAAGATGCATTTTAGCTGTAAAAAAAAAAAGGCAATTTATAAACAAAATTAAAACAACAACAATTACCCACTACCTATTTTCAAATATTGAGGTCAATGACATGCCAAATTGATGTCCAAATGCATTGTTATTCAAATAATTTATATAAGTATAGAAAAGTATCTTTTATACACATTTTCTATGATTGAAAAGTTTTCAGCTGTGTGTGTGTGTGTGTGTGTGTGTGTGTGTGTGTGTGTGTGTGTGTGTGTGTTTGTATAAATAAATAAGTGAAACCAATATTTCGCTTTCAGCCATGAGTTAAGCATCAAACCAGTGGCTCGTGAATTCAACATATATACAAACAGTGCGAACATCTGCCGTGAAAATCATGGAAGGCATCATATGGAGAAGGCACCCATACTGCTCTTCAAATGCTGCCAACCAGCAGTGATCAGATCTCTGGAACTCCAAAAGAAAAAAGAAAAAAACATCCCACATTTCTTCAAAAAGTGAGACAGACTAAATACAAACTCATTTAAAACTTGTGTTGAACCCTGTCGGTTTGGTTTTCCCACAGCATTCTTTGTTCTGTTGCATAGGATTATGTTGTTGTTGTTTTTTTTCTCGTTTTCCCCCCCGAAAGCATAGTGCATGACGGACTCTAACTCTTGAAAATATTTCTCCTGGCGTGAAGCATTGTTCTGCTCAGCTTGAAGTTCAAAAAGAAAGTTTGTTGGTAAACATACAGTATTTATAGGGTGAAATCCAAAGCAGGAAGAAAATCAAACCAATGTGATGTGTGAACAACATGTATGTGATGAGTGAGGTGGACGCCCACCGAAAAAGTGTTTATCTTCCAAATTAAAATATATTTTATTTTTTTTATGCATAATTTGAGGCTAGTTAATTAGATTAGGGTTACAACTTGATTTTTAAACAGCCAATCATAATCTCTAATTTTACGGGTAGTTAGTGATCAGCGTTAGACAGAATGTAGCTCCAGGACCAACAAAATATGGTGATCCAGTAACAAGTCCTACTTGACAAAATCATGGCCACTGTCAGTTGGCCAATTAGAAGAGCAGGATAACAAAAGGCTTTAATGAAGAGCGATTTGACGAAACATAATGAAAGGATGGAGAAGAAATTTGATGTACGCATCCTTCCCGACAGTCGAAGACTCTGGCATGAAGAGAAAACCTGAAAATAATGATCAGTGTCTGATGCACATGGTCACAGGTGTCACTGAAGAGTGTTTTAATGAGCAGTTTCATATTGCTATATTCAACTCTAATTTCACATGGTAAAGTGTGCTGTGCCAGTCCAATTAGTGCAGTCTGGGAGCTTTTTTACTGAATCAGCAGTTAAAACTTTACTATAAGTTTATGCAAGTTTCTCCAAAGGCTGCAGCAATCAGGACAAATGAATCAAGGTAAAGGCTAAAGACATCTAAATACCTGAAAGCTCTCATATCCAAGTGCAAACTGGGCCATTTTAAAAACTCCCCAGGGCTCCCCAAACATTACAACAGGGCGGCAGCACTAGGAGTGAATTTCTCCATAATGAGGATCTGCGGAGCACTTTAAGTTCAATTTCCAATCATGAGCGGGTGTTGAAGATCCAAACAATCCCTCATCAACTGCATTATTCTCTTCTTGGCAGATTTGTTTGCACTCTTGTTGCTTTCAGGCTTCTTTGCTCCAAACTCTTCAGGCGAGATGAAGGGAAGCAGAGCAAGTAACCAACAAAAGAGCCAGGTAGTGATTTTATGATTTGTCTCAGAGCTGATGGAAGCCTTGGAGACTAATGCAGATTCTGAGAGGCAGAGAGCCGAGAGACTAAATAGGCCTTTCAACTCGCAAGAGAACAAGACATCCTGAGGAAATGTGGAAATCAAAAACACATTTCTTGTCTCTTCCTGTCTTTCTCCTATTGAAACACGTTTCATCTTTACTTCACATGAACAACAAGTACATAAGAAACTCTATAGACTGATAAAGAATAAAGCTGGGATTTGAAAAATGGTGTGATATCTGAATGTAAAGTCAATATGTAAGGACATGTTCAATGTAATTTACTTTCATAATGTGACATTTTCAGGATGTTCAATGACAAGGAGAAAAAAAGAGAGGTAAAATGAAGTTTCACCATACAAGTACATTTAGAATGGGTGTTTCAAACCATTTGCTGTCAATTTTGGAGGATCTCCTAAAAAAACACTCCACTGATTGAAACTTAAAGGGAAAGTTCACCCAAAAATGGAAATGCTATCATTATTTACTCACCCTCAAGTCGTCCCAAAACCTGTGTGACTTACTTTCTTCTGTGGAACACAAAAGAAGACATTTTGAAAATGTTTTTTGTCTATACAATGAAAGTCAATGTTCTCCAAAATATCATCTTTTGTGTGGTGAAAAGAAATGAAGTCATACAGGTCTGAAACAACATTTTTGGGTAGACTTTTCCTTTAAGAGTCACAATAATTCACACCTTGGGAAAATCAACATACAAACTGTTATACACTTCAAAAATCCTATTTTTTAAACAAATGTTTTTTCCAGTGATATTTGTACTTTGCAACTGAAAAAAAATCTGCCAGTGCAGTTAGACAAAATACATTCAGATTCACAATCTCTAAAAACAAGCCTTAACTCCTTTCACTGCCACTTCTCAAGTACATTTATATTGTTTCAAGGATTTTTAGATATTTTAAATGGGAAAATTAGACAAAAATATTTGTAAAATAAGTTTTTTTTTTTTTTTTTGTAATGGAAAACAAGTTAAAAAAGACAAAAAACTCAATGTCAATGTTATTAGAAGCTTAATATATACTACCGTCCTTTTCATACTGAATACATTGTAGAGATTGTAAATTAGTGTAATAACTATATAGACAGACCCTGAAAGTGTTACAGTGAACTAATAAGTGTACACTGAGGTGTAACCTAACACTGCTGAAGCTGACTACTGGCATCCCTCCTAGACGTGCTGGCATGAGCCAAAACTCTTCCCGCAGCCGAGCACAGGGGCACGTACCTCCTTCCTGTGATCCATGCCACCTACCCCCACTGCAGATGCTGTTTACAGATGGAACTGGCATCTGTCTCTACGTCATTCTCTTTAAGAAATGTTAGGGAATGGACGAGTTGAGAGATTTGTAGTGGTTATTTTGTTGCAGTTTCTTTTAATTTATCTGAGGCCTCACCCCTGATGTGCAGTGCCGCAGAGAGGACAGCTGTCTCGCTGAACGTGCCAGAAGCCGAGGGCCAGTGCAAACTGTTCTCGAACTTCTACTTTGCATATTTGGGCTGCACTTAATGCAGATAAGCTCAGGGCTAATGGACCTTTTTTAATCTTGAACCAAAGTAGGTTCAATATATTCCCACTTAAGACCTACTTGAGGTGTATAGAACCGAAATTTGTTGCTGCTGTTTAGATTTTTTTTAATAGTACAACCACATTTGGTAATATAACGTGTCAATTTTGAAAATGTGGGCTATCATCATATTTGGTCATTAAAGTAAAAGTAATACATCTTTCAAATCTGTAAAGAGTCTACTTTTATTTGTGTGCACTCACAATAACAAAACATTGTGCTTTTGTAAAATAATGAAAGCAAACAGAGTGCACTTTCTGCCATCTCCCTCTGTGAACTTGAGCGTGTCAAAAACAAAAAAAACGAAACGCCATGTAAACATGCCTGACAGACATGAAAAATATATCTATAGACAGTGCAATGCCTACTTTTAAACGAACCAAATCAAATGGAAAAATATTCTCAGGTTATGTAATCCATATGAAACGTGCATATAGGCATGTATACTAATGCGGAGATGAAGAGCATCGTTGAATTTATCACTGTAGTCGAAAATACAGAAAACACTAGTTTATCGATTAATTATTAAAATGCTAAAGCAATCTCCTTGCTGTTTTCCCCCAACACATTCATAATCATTACTTTTGCAGGTGCGCTGCTGCAAGCTTATTATTATGATTATTATGGTTTATATGGTTTATTAAAAAAACTATTATTCGACTAATCGCTTAAAAGGAACGACTACTAGTCGATCAGAAAAATCTTTAGTTGAGGGCAGCCCTAGATATATCCATCAGATTCCAGAAATCATCAAACACATCCACGCAAAAGAGTTGACGTAAAAAACATCAAACACGTTCCTCTACCATTATTTATGCCATTCACTCATACTTTTAACACTTAAGTACATGCAATAAGTTTCTTACGCACATGTACTTTCCCCCAGGGGTTACTTTAAAAGTCACTTTCCATACAGGAAAGTGCATTTCCATCTTATTCTAGAGCATGACTACCAGGTACTTCATATAACTACCTGCTGACATCAGTGAAGGCCAAACATTTCCTGATCCTTTACAGGGCTCCTTTCTAAATTTCACACACAAGCTTTCAATCTCCAAATCTCAGAGGCCCTAGATTCAAGTGCTCATGAGTGGGAGAGGCCGGGATGGTTTATTCTAAAGGAGAATCTGACCGTAGAGCTCTTGTGGTGTTACTGTGAAGCCCCAGTATTGATCGCAGCTTTAGCACAGGACCCCCTGCCCGGATCAAGAGACGACTCTCACACCAAGGTAAGGGTGGTACGATTCAGAGCGAGGATGGTACGATTCCACTGAAGGGGCCTTGGGATACGTTTCAAAGCAGGAACAAGCTTTGTGGATTCAAACAGTCAATTCTCAGAATTTGCCCACTTCACCATTCAAAGCCACTTCAGATCTTCTGTGGTTGTCAAAACTTGGGGTTGAATTCGACATAAAACAACATTCGTAACCCATTTTACTTCCATACAATGACATATTTGATTGAAAAAGATGTACAAGGACGGGACTTGATTGTATCCATCAGGAATGGAATGAATCATGAAAAGTGGGTGTTCTATACCACAACTGAGCCAGAGCAAGATTGAGGAGGAATCCTGTCCTCCTGAGACGTCGCTGGATACACTTTAAGGATGCTTTTTGACCAGGATGTGCAAGAGAAGCCTGAATTGCTGTTGAAAACCAAGTTTGTAATGTAGTTTATGTCTATGTGGCATTTTTAATATGCTTTAAGACAAGCCATGAGCAAATTCATTTGTCAGCACCACTGCTGAGTATTTTCAACTTAAAACTGCAGTGAAAAAAAGACAGTCTTAAACCCGCGGTTTGATATCACTGTTGTTTCTGACATCACAAACTACCTTGTAATCAATCACGTCAACGTGCCGGCGGGGTTAGCATAACAGCGAACTAGCAGGGGAGTCTCGAGAGAAGCCAGGTTATCCCAGTATTTTTCTGTTGATATAAAAAATCGTGTAGATTTAGCAATATGGCGGGTGTATGATGTATATTACGATGTTATGATGAACTATATGCCTTTCTCCACTGACGTTCTGAGTTGTTCAAAGCATTTGTAAGGATACTGATTGTTAGAAGGCAGCTGTCTGACTCTGACATGGCGAATGGGAACATGGTTTGTGTAACATTAGCCATGCATTATTAGCTGTTTGATAACAGTCAAGCAAAAGGGTAATCATATTAATTACCTTTATGTGTCCGATGTCGTAAAAAGCGATACCATTGTGCTGCGTTTACTTCAGTAAGTTGAGCGTTTACTCGTGCAAGTGAGTGGAGGCAGGGCTAATTAGCATATTCATTGATCTGCGTATACTAGATGAGGTGAGGGTGTAGAGTTACATTCAAGCTATTTTAAGGCATGAAGAAAACATTTTTTCTTGTGAAAAAAATTTAGTATGTCATTTTGGTGATAAAGATGAGTTTTAAGGGATAAAATTATTGACTACAGGGGGACTTTAAATATCGTATCAAATGTAATTTAAATACCATATTTAGCCGATAATTATGACCCAATAATTATTATTTTTATTATCTTTTTGTTCATAATTTTTATTAAATGCGTTATCTTGAGATGAGTCTCTGTAGTCGTCCAATTTTACTCACATTTGCTGATGTAACATTTATTATAAAGTTGACAGGTGATTCTTATAAAATGTAGTTTGATCACCATCTTCTCAGTTGTTTAAAAGATTAAGGCAGTTATCAAAGTTTCATATAATGTTTAATTTTCCATTTTTATAAAATACATTTTTATACAATTTGTAACATTTAATTTCCCTTTTCAGCAAAATCAACCTACGAATGACTATATTTATCTCTGCACATTATTTGATTCTTTGATTCACTTTTTGTCCTTTAAAGTCACCTCTAGATTCTTGATTGTAATATTTTAAACATGTTTTTTTCTGTAGAGCTGTTTTGAAACAAATGTATAGTAAAAAGCACTATACAAATAACCGTGAATAGAATTATCTGCACTGACTGCAAATTCTAAATAAAAACATTGTCGTATATGTAGAATTTCAAAGTGAAGACACCACAGGGGTCTTCAAAGGGTCCTTCAACAATGAAAGTTGAGTCAAAAACTGAAACAAAAACAAGTGTGACAAAACCCAGTGCCACAGAGAGGGTGAAATAAGCAACCCATCCTCCTCTGCTATCAATTAAACATGTGTCTTTCCTCAGAGGAACGAGCCTGGCTTTAATGAACACACCTAGCAGGGAAAGAGTGAGCGAGAGACGGGCCTGTCAATAACATTAATGCTTTTGTTCTAAACACTCTCGTGCCCTCCTGGTGGGCATCAGTCTCTTCAGCAGGGGCTATGATCAAGGGCTTCGCCACCAGCCAATCACCAGTCGCCCAGCAACGCACCCTGGGATGCATGGGGCGCACAGCATGAGCCACTGGAGGCGCTTGATGCTGGATTGCGAGGTGAAACCGCAGTGCTGCCAGAGTGACTCCCCGTCAGCATAATTAAGGGAGAACGTTTTTTTTTTTGTATGTGTGACTTCATACTGCATTACTTATCTCTGCCTTCCACTCTCTCGCTCCTTTTATTTTAAAGACTTCTCTCACATGCTCTTCCTGCCATGTCTTTGAGAATTGATTTTAATGCCCCTGGTGCGCTTAGAAAAGGACTAGAAAAGAATAGAAAGGGAATGACGGGTACAGGTCAGACCTTGAAGAAAAAGGAGAACAGGCGGACAAAAAGTGGAAAAGAAACTGAGGGAAAAGAAAAAAGGGTGGCCTGTGGCATAGTGGATAGGCAGATGGTGCACCAGTGTAAATACATACACACACACACATATAATGAAGACATATAATAAAATATTTTTTTAAATACTAGTAATATTTAATATACTACTACTAATAATGATTATTTTGTTAGTGGGTGTGTGTAAATATATATATATATATATATATATATATATATATATATATAAAATAAATAAAAAAAAAAATTTATTTATAGTAATTTTGCCAGATTTTACCCAACATAATGAGAGCACCACGCACTCAAGCATGGATTTCCACGCAGCTTCTCCAGTAGGTAAAAAAAAAAAAAAGTACACCTCACCCGTAGCAAAGTAATAGTACTCCTCTCCACAACAAGCCACACACTTTCATGTCTCTAGCATAAAATGTTATGCAACGAAGTGTATTTAGGGGTGTGTTCAGTGGAGAAACAGAGGACAGATTGGTCACCTCGTCAGGGAGCTGCTGGTAGATGGTCTCTGCTGTGGCGAGGATGAGGAGCGGTGTGAATGAGGGCACATCCTGCAGCAGTGTGAGGAAGCTGCTCTTGACCGTCTCACTGATGGCTTCCCACCAGTCACCAATGTGAGGCATGTAGATGATGCTGGGAACACACCGTCGAGCCTCACGAAACACCTACAAACACACAATTACTAATAATACTACTGAAGGGATCAACAATAAAAATGTCATTTTTATTTCTTGTATGTCCTGCCAACCTTTTCCATTTTTACTGCTCTTTTATTTTTAGCAATGCATTTTCATTATTTGCTAGAAATGTTTATATTTTTCATTTATATATATCTCAATCTTTATTACAGACTCAAGGTCCAAATTAAAAAAAAACAAAAAAAAAAAACAATAGACAACATATACAGCCCACAGCATATACCACACACATCCTCATCATCTGTCATGCATTCAGTGATGAAATGTCCAAGGTATTTTATTTTCGCACACACAGTGAGACTCTTATTAGACAACTTGAAAACTGGAAATTTTATACTTTTATCCTCCTTAGTTCTGTAAATCATAACCACACTCTTATCAGGATTATATATCATGCTCAAGACCATAATCAGAACACATAGTTAAAAGCTGTTGAAGACCAGCACTGCTAGGACTAAACACCACAAGATCATCTGCATACATAATATGATTCACTAGAATATTCCCAATTATACACCCAGTTTTACAAGCATTCAAACATTCAGATAGATCATCCATGTAAAGATTAAACAGAATTGGGGACAAAATCCCTCCTTGTCTCACACCATTACTAACCCCAAAAGGGGCAGAGACTTTATCGCCCCATTTTACTTGCATCATCTGGTGAGCATACCAATAAGCCAGGATTCTCACAATGTATTCAGGCACCCCTCTTTGTCTCATTTTAAGAAATAACAAAGAAATATATATATATATATATATATATATATATATATATATATATATATATATATTTAAGTGAATGACACCGGAAGCCTCGCACATTCATGCTACAAATGGCTGACCCGCTCTTACATTAAGAATAAGGTGGATGGGGTGCGCTGACTACCATGATCACACATCTTAAGCACAACATTATTAATACTACAAGCCTACAGCCCCACACAGGATGTGTGAAATATTCAAAAGTGATTGTGTATCTCAGCTTGCCTGAGCGCAGGACTCCTCTGGGGTTTTGGCACTGACGGAGTACAGCGTGAGAAGGTCGAGACGATGCACAGTGAACTTCTCCAGGTGGTGCAGCACAGCGGGGGCCAGGTGTGTGCTCTGCCCCGCGCCCTGGGGCCCCGTCAGCAGCAGCCGTGGCCGGTAAGAGGTGGGCTGCTGGTAGGCAGAACTGAAACAAACAAAAAAAGAAGGTCATTATCCATCCATCTATATCTATATCGAGACACAACCTTAGATTCTGAATTTAGGAAGAGTTGCTGACAAGTGGAATCAAGCTATGATGACTAATGAAAACTCCAATAATGTAATGAAGATTTATAAGCAATAAAGAAGGTAATTGATTACGTTGGCAGCTCTTTAGGGACGACAAATTTTCATGCATTTGACATCTATACTGTATATTAATATATTAAGATGAACCTCTTGCCAACATCTCATTTAAGTGTGAGGAGCTGCAAGTATTGATGATCATAAGCTAATGTCATAAAACACAATCACTGAACCATGAAGAACAAATCAATGCAAACACAATTGAAGTAGGTCTGTGGAGGAACACAAGCCATCTCAGTTCTGCAGCATTCCAACAGATGGCAGCAAAACACAGTGCTTGACTTTCTCAAATAAAGCTCTCAGGTTTAGGAACTTTTAAATGTAGCAAATTTTGTTTGTTGTTTATTTTCTATTGTCATATCAGCATTAAAGGCTATATTCATGGTAAAAATTAAAATTAAATGAATAAAATAAAAATGCAATTAAACTTCTTACATTACAATAAAAACTATAAGATCCAATATTCTAAATCTAATAGATAACAGCTATATGCTAGTCGTTGTTTATAACAATATTATGCTTTCAACGTAAAATGACAAATGAAGGGTCTTCATAGTGTATTGAGTAATCAAAAGGGTGCTGAGGATGACAACTGAGTTTTGTATGAATTCATGTGACTCACGTGGTAAAGTGGAGAAAGGGTTTATGGGTCGCGCAGGAAGCTGCTTTCTTCGGCGATCCTGACTGAGTTTCATAAATGGAAGGAGCACCAAGACATTCCTCATCCTCGCTGTACGAGTCCTCCACCAACAGATGATTGTCCATGTCTGAAATCACCGACAAGAAACTTTAAATGCTTCCATTTCTAATCACAGTGCTTTACAATGAGGCCAGTTTAACTAATACAGAAAACTGAAAACAGAATATTCAGCAGGAAATAGTGCTTTGATTTCATGCATTAATATTGAGGGAAGTTACTCAACATAAAATAAAATAAAATAATAATGTATATTATCTTTTATGTAATTAAAACCTCTCAGTAATACATTTGTAAAAATGATTCAAATCAGGAAAATCTTAGGAGGCAAATTTATCATTTCTGCATTTATTAAAAAAAAAATGAAGAGTAATAAGAGACAATAAAAAATGAAATATATTTTCCTCCCAAATCAAAAATAGAGTGGAAAAATAGTTTAAAGCCATTCTAGAGGAAAAAGATTGCTTTAATTGTAAAAATTCCATTCATAAAACCATTCATAAAAAATATTATATATATATATATATATATATATATATATATATATATATATATATATATATCATTCTTCAACTTAAAAAAGAGGTTCAATTTTGATTTCATGTTTCATTTAATTGTTCATATAACTTCTTAACCATCTCTAACATTTATCAATCATCTCTAACATTTCATATGAAGTTTCTCTTTAAACAAGCAGTTTAACAGTATAACTATAGCAGAGGAAAAACTCAAGACTAAAGTGGTGTGATTGGTGTCACATGACTTATTACTACAAAGAGAGCAGTCATTAAAAATACTGGGAAAATTCTATTCCCAGCAGAAATATGAGGTGGTAATTATAGAGCTCTATACGTAAGGTACAAAAAAATAGATTTGAATGGATGAGAAAAGAAGGTCAAAGAAAAAAAAACAAATTAAAGCAATTTTTGTACCTGTGATGTATAACAGAAATAACTCGGAGGACAAAATAAAAACCATCAGCAGGAAATGGAGGGCGTACCGTGTGTGTGTTCCCTGTGCAGGAGCTCTGCATGGGGGAAGACTCGCATCAGGCAGGCAAGCGTTTGAACCAGCGTGGGCTGCAGCAGGGGCTTCAATACGCAGGAAAGGGCCTGGCCGGGTGGGGCCACGGCCCTTTGGCCCGCAGGTACTATGGAGCGCAGGGCACGACCAAAGTCTTGTGGCCCCAAAACGATGGAGCCCACATCCAGCTGATAACGCTGGCTGCTGGCGTAGATCTGAGGATAGCGCCGACGCAGAGCCGCTAGCGCAGCCTCTGTGCAAAGTGCTTTGATGTCGGCTCCACAGTAACCTGAGACACAGGGAGACAGCAGTTTGACACACATCGGGGCAAGATTGTCACTACGTGGTAAAATTGGTAAATAGCTAGCTTAAAATATTTACAAGCTAATAGCTGCATAATTACACAAAAAATAAATAGATATATTGATAAAATATAATTTTTTTAGTTAATATGTTTTCATTGTAGCCTTGCCAACAGTAAAATTATTAATGCTGTGTTCCATTCAACTCAAAGTCAAAATTTGTAATTTTATATTTGGGAAAAGTAAAAAAAAAAAAAAAATAAATAAAATAAAAATTTTCAATTAAATTTTATTTTATCCCCCTCTCCCTTGGTAAAAATTTGTAAAAATGACACAAATCAGGAAAATATTTCCTTATTTTATTTTACACACAAACAATAAAAATGCCTTTTTATTATCATAATCACATTTTTTACTAAAATTTGGGAAAATTGCAAAAAATTAATTTAATTTTGGACTTTAAGTCAAACAAACATGGCAATACTCAAGAAGATACTTAAAGACACTCTTTTTATTCACTTTTAAGCAAATAAAATGCATCAGTGAGTCAAAGTTCTTACATTAAATAATGATAAAACCTGATGAACAAACACCTGAGACAGGTGTGTAAAACATAGTAAATGTTCATAAAATGGCATTGCCATTTGTTTTGGCATTGTTCATTTGTGGGTAGTATCAGACATCAAAACGCTTTATGATCCAGAGATATGAAGTAGCTCACATCTGACTTTGAATGTAGATTAAACATCAAACATGTTCTGACTGGCTGTGTTTTTGTGGAAAGAAAGAAATGACTTGAGACGCAAAACATCACTTTTGCATTCATCTTACCGACACATTTCTCGGCTAGCTCATTTACGAAGGGTTCAGCTAGCTTGGGGCTCCAGTCCCTGGTGTGGATTTCTAAAATGTGCTTTCGGGCCTGTTGGTGAGCATAACACGGACAGTTTACAGATAAAACAAAGCACTTCAGAATGCACAGTGGAACTGTTTTGATCATAAACTCTTAACAAAGGGGCTGGAGAAAACATAAGAGCTAACGTTTGATTAGCCAGCACCCTGCTGTGAAGACAAACAATATACACATCCAGAGATCAGAGCAGCACAGAGCTGAACTGATATTACAATTTCAGCTACAAAGCTCAAGCGTAGTTGATGCACAGTCATGAACTATGACAGGGTGTAACTATGATTGAAAATTATATTAGTAACTTGTGGTGTTTTGTTTTCTAGATTTATATATGGTATTCAATGTAAACCGATCTGTTTCAAGTTTGTTTATTGTCCCCACTCTACTGTTTCTGTGACAAATAAACCGGTCTGATTGAAAAAGTAAATAAAATAATAGTCACAATCTAAATGTGTGTACATACATATACATATACATATATATACATATACATATATATATACATACATACATACATACATTCAGTGGGTACGGAAAGTATCCAGACCCCCTTAAATTTTTCACTCTTTGTTATATTGCAGCCATTTGCTAAAATCATTTAAGTTCATTTTTTTTCCTCATTAATGTACACACAGCACCCCATATTGACAGAAAAACACAGAATTGTTGACATTTTTGCAGATTTATTAAAAAAGAAAAACTGAAATATCACATGGTCCTAAGTATTCAGACCCTTTGCTGTGACACTCATATATTTAACTCAGGTGCTGTCCATTTCTTCTGATCATCCTTGAGATGGTTCTACACCTTCATTTGAGTCCAGCTGTGTTTGATTATACTGATTGGACTTGATTAGGAAAGCCACACACCTGTCTATATAAGACCTTACAGCTCACAGTGCATGTCAGAGCAAATGAGAATCATGAGGTCAAAGGAACTGCCTAAAGAGCTCAGAGACAGAATTGTGGCAAGGCACAGATCTGGCCAAGGTTACAAAAAAATTTCTGCTGCACTTAAGGTTCCTAAGAGCACAGTGGCCTCCATAATGCTTAAATGGAAGACGTTGGGGACGACCAGAACCCTTCCTAGAGCTGGCCGTCCGGCCAAACTGAGCTATCGGGGGAGAAGGGCCTTGGTGAGAGAGGTAAAGAAGAACCCAAAAATCACTGTGGCTGAGCTCCAGAGATGCAGTCAGAAGATGGGAGAAAGTTGTAGAAAGTCAACCATCACTACAGCCCTCCACCAGTCGGGGCTTTATGGCAGAGTGGCCTGACGGAAGCCTCTCCTCAGTGCAAGACACATGAAAGCTCGCATGGAGGACTCCAAGATGGTGAGAAATAAGATTCTCTGGTCTGATGAGACCAAGATAGAACTTTTTGGCCTTAATTCTAAGCGGTATGTGTGAAGAAAACCAGGCACTGCTCATCACCTGTCCAATACAGTCCCAACAGTGAAGCATGGTGGTGGCAGCATCATGCTGTGGGGGTGTTTTTCAGCTGCAGGGACAGGACGACTGGTTGCAATCGAGGGAAAGATGAATGCGGCCAAGTACAGGGATATCCTGGACGAAAACCTTCTCCAGAGTACAATGACCCTAAGCACACAGCTAAAATAACGAAGGAGTGGCTTCACAACAACTCCGTGACTGTTCTTGAATAGCCCAGCCAGAGCCCTGACTTAAACCCAATTGAGCATCTCTGGAGAGACCTAAAAATGGCTGTCCACCAACGTTTACCATCCAACCTGACAGAACTGGAGAGGATCTGCAAGGAGGAATGACAGAGGATCCCCAAATCCAGGTGTGAAAAACTTGTTGCATCTTTCCCAAAAAGACTCATGGCTGTATTAGATCAAAAGGGTGCTTCTACTAAATACTGAGCAAAGGGTCTGAATACTTAGGACCATGTGATATTTCAGTTTTTCTTTTTTAATAAATCTGCAAAAATGTCAACAATTCTGTGTTTTTCTGTCAATATGGGGTGCTGTGTGTACATTAATGAGGGAAAAAAAATGAACTTAAATGATTTTAGCAAATGGCTGCAATATAACAAAGAGTGAAAAATTTAAGGGGGTCTGAATACTTTCCGTACCCACTGATATATATATATATATATATATATATATATATATATATATATATATATAAAATTTATATATGTTTTATATGTTTTACAAATTATGTTTTAAATTGTAATAACTCTGATTGAATAATAAATAGATAAAATAATATATCAAAAATGTATATATGAGGTCTGAGACCATTAGTGAAAATATATTTTGTATGTTTAATAAATTTTAAAGCAATACATTTTTATTGCTTTAATGAAGTTTTAAATTTCAATGTAGTTCAGACTTTTGGACCATACTGTACAAAATAATATTATAATAAGGAAAAATATATATGTTATAAATTTAAAAAGATATTTCCCTCAATGGCTTGAATGTAGTTAGCATCTATTTATTTATAGATTGGAGAGCTAAATACTTAGTTTAAAATAATTTTTACACTCAAGCTACTGTTTTGACTAAGAGTAACTTGAAAATCTTTTGTTCAAACTGA
Organism: Ctenopharyngodon idella; assembly: GCF_019924925.1. Classification (NCBI taxonomy): domain Eukaryota; kingdom Metazoa; phylum Chordata; class Actinopteri; order Cypriniformes; family Xenocyprididae; genus Ctenopharyngodon; species Ctenopharyngodon idella. The sequence goes on along the minus strand of NC_067239.1, from coordinate 27,973,402 downwards.
TCTCATCAAAATGTATTGGCTGTCAAGAGCTTGACTAACAGAATATGTGAGATTATCAGAAAAAAAGATGCATTTCAACAACCAGACTGGCTGCAAAAGTCTAGAAACTGAGCTGTCAGACTATTTTAGGATGAGTGTTTTGAATGAGGGACACCAAGGACTCTCTGGGACACAGAGTGTAAGTTGGCTGCAGGCGACGGACACAATACTTGGCAAAGTAAAAAAAGTTTTTGTGCACCTTTTTATCTGGCAGGTTGAACAGAAACTCCCGGTCAAAGCGTCCGGGCCTCCTGAGTGCGGGGTCGATAGAGTCGAGTCTGTTTGTAGCACCGATGACCACTATCTCCCCCCGGCTGTCCAAACCATCCATCAACGCCAGTAACGTGGACACTATGGAGCTAAAAAAAATTAAAACAGAAAACAAAACGAGTTGCTAACCTCTTTGCATGTAAAACCAAAACTTGTTGATGTGTAAACGTGGGTAGTACATCAAACTCTTATTTCAAAAGAGCAAGAAATATCTTGTTTTTCACTATACGTTCCTTGTAATACCAAAACCATTTGTGTGGAAATCATACTGAGCTATCTGATTTCTTCAGGAGCTTATCTAATCCTGATGATGAAACCTTCTGCAATACCCGCTACATTAATTCGAATGCATTACCTGTGAATTTGATCCTGTCTGCTGGAGCGAACAGGAGCGAGGCCATCAATCTCATCGAAAAAGATGATGGAGGGTCTCATGAGGTATGCCTGCAAAGGTGAACAGGAAAACATCACCTGGCTGGAAAATCACACACCTAACACTTCAAAATAACTAGGGAAAGAACAGAGCCTGAAACCAGTTTTATAGGGATATATGTTTCAAGACAACAAGACAACTTGTGATACACTATAAGAATAAACAAAGAGGAAAAAGAAGCTTTGGAGAGAAAAAAAAAAAAAAAAAAGTAAAATGTCAAACACTGTTTAAAAGATCCTGTATTATGATTTTACTGTAGAAAAAAATAATGTTTTTGTTTGATTTTTGGAGCACCAAATGCAAATCTTTTTTCCTAAAATTGTAAAAAAAAAATATATATATATATATATTAAATTATACATAAAATTAAGTATAATATTATAATTATAAATAGTATAATTATATCACTTATTTTGTATATATAAAATAAATAAATAAATAAATAAAATCTAATTTCAACCATTTTGATTGTTTCCGAATTTAAAATACATAATTAACATAAGAATTTTCACTAGTGGAAAGTTGTTTATTTTCATGGTATAAATTAGATGTTAAATACTATAATGCAGTCTAAGGTTTTTATAATATTATAATATTTATTAAACTAATTAATTACTGCAAAGCAGTTTAACACTTAACAGTAGTATTTAACACTTAGACTTTTTCAAATTATCCCTAATCCGCTTGTTCAGTCTGATGTCACACATCACCGTTTCATTTTTTATGAATCGTTTAAATATTGGTGTCTCTGTTAGCCCAGAGGCTGTAGTGTACACCATAAGTTTATAAAAGCTTACCTTAATGTGTAATATGAATAAATAATGCTCATAAACAGCTGTTGAGATTGTATTCTCTCTTGAAACAAGTGGATGTTTGGACTCAGAAATGGTATTTCTTTACATAACAACTTAAGCGGATTTGTGCAATAGTGATTTTCTTTTATGCAAGACAAACGGCCAAGAATGTGCCATATCTGTTCATCAACAAATGTCACCTCAAAGACAGCATAAACTAGCTCAAGGTCATACTGGGATCAGGGTCTACTAGATCACCTGGTCAAAAAGTAGGCGGAGCTGTCGCTCAGACTCTCCCACCCATTTGCTGAGGCAGTCTGCACCCTTGCGCATGAAAAAAGACACCTTCCTGTCACCCTGACTGCATTCATTAGCCAAAGCCCTCGCCACAAGCGTCTTCCCAGTTCCTGGAGGCCCATAGAACAGACATCCTCTGCAAGGAGGGGGAAAATTGTGTTGCAAACATGTTAGTTTCTACCTCAGACAGAACATCAACAGACGTTTAAGTGTCTGATGCATACTTACATAAAAAAATGGAAAGCACTTGTGAAAAAATCATATAAGCAAAAAGCCACACCTTGGAGGCTGGATCTTAAACTTCTCAAACACTTCTGGATATAGTAGAGGAAAGACGACCATTTCTTTCAAAGACTGGATGTGATGGGTGAGACCTCCAACACTGTCAAACTTCACCTGCATTGAAAGAGACAAGAACATATGCTAGCCCACAAAGCATCTTTTTCCTCAGTGGAAATCAATGAAGCATCAAGGAGCTGATAATAAAGTATAAAAACACCAAGACTCACAGAAGTGTCCAGATTCATGGGATCCACATCCGCTAAACTGGCACCCACTTTTACTCGGTCTCGAAGAACACCGCTGGCCAAATCCTCTGCCCGCAGGTTCATGGGTAGACACCTGTCAGACAATATAGACAAAAACAAAGTAACGTCAAACCTTAGTAAAAGTTCACACACTTTAGCTCTGTAATAAACCACGAATTGAGCGAATAAACAGTCATTCAGTTTGATAACAATGTCACCTGTTACGAGCTCGGCTCATGCTTTTGCTTTTCCGCCTCTCAAAACGCTCTTCATCTGATGATGATGTTGATTCACTGCTGTGAATGGCATGTTTCTTTACTCTGGTGATCAAAACATAGAAGACGAAAAATGATAAACTACCCTAAACAACCCAAAAATCATTAAAGAAATGAGACCAAAGCACAGAAACATCTGAACCGAACTGCTGCAAATAACCATCATTCACCTAATATGGCTTCTTCTTGCAGGAGATCGGTGTGTGTCGAACAGAGAGCCCTTGCTTTGCTTCCTGTTCACTGGCTCTGAGAAAACAAATAAAAAGAAAAATTGTGCACCATTTATTACAGTAAAGTTGACCGAGTGGATCTCTGAGCTGGTGTGAGTGAGTGGAGGCGGGGCTAATTTGCATATTCATGGTTCCGCATATACTAAATGAAGCAAGGGTGTAGAGTTACATTTAAGCTATTGTAAGGCATGAAGAATTTTTTCACAGGAAAAAACATTTAAATATGTCATTTTGGTGACTAAAGATGAGTTAGGGGATAAAATTATTGACTACAGGGGGACTTTAAGTTTGAACGAGATGTAAAGAGTGAGCATAGAGAGTTTCGTTGCTCGTGTGAATGTGTCCGAAGCGAGTACCTATTGGGGGAGCTTCATATCGCTGCACAGTTTTACGCTGCCTGAGGTTATAAGGTCTATCGTTCTCCTCTCCAACCTCTTCTGCCTCGTCTCCTTCATCGTCTTCATCATCATCAGCCTCCACATCTTCATCCTCCTCTCCTTCCTCGTGAGACTCTTAAAAATGTGAAAGAGGATTGTTCCGAGACGTCAATCAAACAGAAAAACCTATACTTAAAAAATGTCAAATATCGGCCAATATATCTGTCAACCACTAACCTACACCAGACATAACTCGCATGAAGTGACACGTCATAACTAAAATATTATAATAACAAAGCTCTCTGCACTGCAAGTGCTGTTTGCAACTCTTTTCAAAGCAGTAGTCTTTTTACTTGGTGCCAGATTTTTTTTATAATATACCACAGTATAAACATTATAGCTTATTCTCTACCATTATTATTCTCCACATAAGTCTACATATACCTTCAGTTCCTTCCTCCTCTTCGGGGTCCTTTGATTTGCTCATGACTTTGTGATGCGCCTGCATTCCATATGTGTTCCTCCGCAAAGACTTCCTCCTCTTCACACGGGAGTACATGTCCATGTTTTCCTGAAGCAAAAAAAATAAATAAATAAACATCTAAATGTGAAATGTGGAGAAGAATCAATGGAGCAATGGAGTTTGCAGTATGTGAGTTTTGACTCATCAGTGGGTTCACAGCCCACACTAAAGAGAGAGGCCAATACTTCAGAGTAATGCAGGATTTTAATAACCTTAATGTGGGCAATCGTTTGCTTAATGAGATGAAAAAAGGCATCCAAATTGTTCTGCTGTTTAATCATCAGTGTTAAAGAATAGAAGGAGTCACCAGTTCAGTGTCCGTCCACATGCGGAGGCGCTCCACTTCCCGATTCTGCCGTATGCTGCTGATGTTGTCCATCTCTTGAAGAACTGCTTCTGCCGTACTAAAAACAGTCAAAAGATTCACAAGATGTTTTTAATTTTTAGTCTAATAAAACAATAGCTCTCAAACTGTGATACACAAACATAATCAGATATTTAAAAATACTAAAAATAAGTAATCAGCAGTGAGTTCATAAAGAGGTTTACTAAGCTTCAGTATGCAGTAACATCATTCAGAACGAGTAAAGCAGCTCAGATCATTCATGTGCAACACCAGCAGGTCTCTCTCCAATACACTTGCACCATCTGTCTTTGACTAGCAGCAACATGTTACCTCACACTAAAATCCTGGCTAGGACACAGCCTAGTAAATCCATTGGTAAAATTGCATTTCAACGTTAACTTGTCACTTGACGTTTGCATAAAGTTGAGCATTTCTGAACCTTTCGATGCTCTCAACATTTTATCCAATCTACTGTCAATCCCACAATCCACAGCGTGAGCGTGTTGCTTGGCTCATATAGGAATGAATTGAAAATGGCACTCCATGCCAGTGTAAACATGTCGTATGTATTCATCAACGTCAAAGCACAAATGTGTGTTTGACAAATCACAAAACTTTCCCTGAAAAAGACATGATAGCATGTATTTACAGTATAAAAGAGCTCCAGATGAGATGTTTAACACAGGTACAGTCATTTGCAGTCTTTGAATCAGTATGGTGGAATTTAAACAACACAGAAGCTCAAACAAGTGTGAAATACTACCATACTTGGTGGATTAATGTAATTTGTAAAAAAAAAAAAAAAAAAAAATTAACAAAGACTTGCAGGTTTATTGAAGCAAAGTCTACATCTTTTCAAGTACAGCCGGAACCTGCTTAAGTACCCCTGGGATACATGTGGCCTTGGCCAGGAATCACCAATTATATCACAAACGATTATTTGCATGAATGCAAGCTGAACAACTGCCGTCACCATAAATAGAGAGCCCACTTCTAGATCTGCTCGTGAACTCTCTATATTGTCTTGTTTTAGTTCTTGTTGAGTTTAAAGTGCCTGTTTCTGCAAGAGTAAACTTTATTGGCATCATCAGATGTCTTACTAATTATACACTAGCTACTCAAAACCATGAGGGAATTATAACGTACGCACACAAAGTCCAAACAGAACATGATTTCGATACGGTGAGCTCCTAGTGGGGTGAAATGCTAGTTGGTTTGTAGTCGTGAAGTGGAAAAGGTCCATCCAGCGTCGTTTGATGCTTAATAACTTCACAGACAGACTACCTCAGACAACCAGGAGATAAATGATTTGCTGACTGGTTTGGCCAACACTGAAGAGGCGTCTAGACGTGTAAATGCAGCTAATCATGTGTTCATGTATACATCCGTCTGTCGCCAGTAGAAAAGGAAGCAAAGTTTCTGAACAAGCTATTTCAGAAGTTCACTGTCAATAAATGGTCTTTTTGGACTGGAGATAAAGTTTTCAGTTTGTAATTTTACTTTATTTCAAGGAAACTATCAGCATACTTCTTGCATGAATTAACTATGAATTAACTAGACTTTACCTGTTGACAAGTTGGTCGAAAAGTAAACTCTGATTGAGGTGTTCGAATTGAGACTTCCTGACGCGACGGCTTCTCTTGAGCTCAACATGACCGTTCATGCGGCCGTGGTCCCCATCTGATGTAGAATCACCCCTCAGACTCATTCGACCTGTGGGTTAAAAAAAAGGAGTTACTAAAGTCATCACCTGATGAACATCGAACGTATCCTCATGCGTTTCATGATCAAAAGTCTCTGACATCAAACCTCATTTAACTCATCAAAAGGCGGCCTATTTGTTCTGAATAAAAAGTCCATCGACAGAATACCAAATTAAGTTGTCTTTCATGACTTATTGAGCTTGAATGGTCAAAAACACACAAAATTATGTCAAAATGTCAGTTATGCCTTAAAGGGTTAGTTTACCCAAAAATGACAATTCTGTCATTAATTACTCACCCTCAATTCGTTCCAAACCCGTAAGACTGAATAACAAATGAATATCTTTTCGATGAAATCTGAGAGCTTTCTGTCCCTCCATAGACAGCTACACAACTGACACTTTGACACTTCAAAAAGTTCAGAAAGAGATCGTAAAACTAATCCATAGGAATTGAGCGGTTTAGTTCAAATTTTCTGAAGAGATTCGATCGCTTTATTTGATGAACGGATTGAATTTAGGCTTATATTCACATATAAACATTCATCAACTCACACATCAGTTGTGGTAAACGGAAGCTCAAGCATGTTTGCTTGAGAACCAATGAGGTTCATTCTCGTGTGTTACGCAGCACGTTTGAGCTTCCACAAGAACCAATGAGATTCATTCTCGTGTTACGCAGCACGTCAAGTCTCTTCAAAAAATTTGGACTAAACCACTCAATTCATATGGAGTAGTTTTACTATCTCTTTTTGAAGCGTCGAACTGTCAGTTGTGTAGCTGTTTATGAAGAGACAGAAAGCTCTCAGATTTCATCAAAAAGATCTTCATTTGCATTACGAAGATGAACGAAAGTCTTACGGGTTTGGAACGACATGAGGATGAGTAATTATTAATTACAGAATGACAGAATTTATGACAGATTAATGACAGAATTTTCATTTTTGGGTGAACTAACCCTTTATGTGAACATAAACCGCTGGGAAAGAAATCGGATGCGTGTCAATATATTGTCATTTTGGATTCAGCAAATGAAAATGAATACACTATTACACACTTACTGTGTCCATTCTGCAAGGCACCAGTGGACAACCTGGCAAACAAGGTGAAAATGCATGAGAAAATAGCTTACAACATTGATTTAGTACATAAATAACAGAAACACTTAATATATTTTCTTTGAGTAAAAGCAATTCTTGTCTAAAAACATATTGCACAACATATTGATTTTCTTTTTTAATTTGCTGCATGTTATGTTGCTCACTTGCCATGTAGACTGTGTAAAAGCCAATATACACCACAAGCGAGCAACACAAAACTAAAATGCTGCCATTATGATCAACTAAGAGTAGACGGAGTAAATAACAAATTTTTTTTGTACAGTGTAGACAGATTCTTCGATTATAATGGGATGGAATCACCAAAATACCACAAAAAAAATAAGTATTAATCGTGCAACTCTACATCGACTGTCCGACCTCACCTAGTACAGTGTTTGGACATGGTCCATGATGAGCCTCTCTGGCTTTTACTCTGGGGACTAGGAGAAGTATCAGTAGAACTTGGTGGCGTCTGTCTGCGTGTCCGCTTGGGCGGCGGGGACAAACGTGGGCTACTGCTGTTAACATCACTGCTGGGCTCTTTCTGTAACAGGCAGAGGTGTGTAGGATATTAAAAAGCTTGCACACACACTGAGAAGAATATGATGATGGCAAGTCCACTCTCAAACATGATCTGCACCAGGGACACTTGACGCAATATCACAGCTGAGCCCACGAGCCGCATGAAACAACATTCGGATTCACGTGGCGTAGACTTCATCCTCTACTGATCCGGTGAGCTACGAACTCATGTCATCTCCTAAATTCTTTCTCCTCTCCTCCCAGATCTTATTCTAACCTCCCTGCTGACTAAATAACTCTGTGATTCATATATAGCTTTAGCCACCATTTACACCACCCAATAACAAGATGAGAAAATAAAGAATCAGGTGTTAAAACAGCCAAATCATGAAATCATGCTTGGGTTCCAATACTTTATACCAACTAATTTCCATGACCTTTCCAGTCATTTGCACAAAACTGGATAAGAATTTTTTGACAGCATTAAAATTTAGAATGAATCACTAATGAATCATTCAGAACAATTTGAGAATTGGTTTGATGATTCATTCAAAAGAACAGGCTCACTATAGTTTGTGAACAAGTTTTAGTCATTTTTTTTTTAGAAAAATCTATATTCATTATAGAATTTACATTACTTTAAAGATTATCTAATAACAATAAGTATTAATTTCTATATTTTTCCCACATCTGGAAAATTACAATTTTAAATTGACCTGATATTATTTTAGTGGCCATAGAAGGATGGTTTTTAAGAAATATCAAACAATATCTAATTAAGAATGTGTAAACATTTTATAAAGATTATAAAATATTAAAATAATTTATTTTAGAACTCGCATAACAAGAAAAACATTCATTGTAGACATTTCAAAATGTCAAGTTATTAAAATTATTGATTCTAGGTTTCCAGTGACTGTGGGAAACCTACATTAAATCAATCTGTAATTGAAAGGTTTGCAAAATAAATAAATAAAATAGTGATATAATGCACTCAAAAATCATAACAACTAAAACAAAGGATATTGAGTTAAAGCGCATACCAAATTCAATGCCAGAAGACAAGCCTCTTATGCCAGAAACTTGTGGCAGTGTATCTGATACTCAGTTTTTTTAAATAATAATTATTCAAAAAACATACTTAATTACATAATTACATTAATTGACATAATTAAACTGAACACCCTTACAAAAAGTACTGTGGTTGTACTGATGATGTCAGATGGTAACAGCATGGAACTTTACTACTTTGACATATACAGTACCACGATACATGTCCAAAAAAACATTGTAGTTCCATAATAACACGATAACTACGATATGAATGCGAGTTTATCGTTCAAAACAGTCCTCCTAATCTGCACAACATCAACAAAAACAACCTGTGCCAACATCCGATAACACACAGAAGCAGAAGTTTCACATAAATACTCACAAGTTCAAAGTTTACTTTCCAAAAAATCACGAACAATGTCTGTTTTGAGCCACAAGGGGTCTGCCTCAGCTGAGCTTTTCCCTTCCCCCAACACTAGCTTGTTTTATTGTTGAAGACACACGGAGGACGAGACGTTTTTTATCCGACAAAAGGTGTCAAACGCACATTTGTTTTGACTGTTAATCGGTGCGTCGGTGCGCGTGACACCATGGCGCGCGCCGGTGCCTCTCGAGCGCAACAAACACACAGAGCAACAAAATAACGCTCGATTCGTGTCAGCGAATCGGTTCGATTGAACTGTTGTTTTCGATGATCCGATTCACTTAATTAACCACTCAAAACGCTCCTAGTTCTTTTTGGTTAAATGTTTTAAAACTACTTCTGTTTTCAATACGTTTGTAATAAAACTATATTCTTATGTTGCGTTTCATAGTGGTGTTATTACTCCAATTCTTGTTTTCTGACACATACATAAGTGTATACGGGCATTTTCCTACCTCCTCGAAAAAAATTAAGTACGGTTAAATATTAAGTTATATGTGTTTGTCAGTTTTACTGCTAAAGTTCTCGCAGTGAAGCACCATACAAACACAACGAATCGGTTCGCTTGGATCATTCAAAAGAGCCGGTTCAACAGAACGATTCATTTGCGAATCGGACACCAATATAACAAAGACAACTTGGGGGCACTGAGTGCATTAAACCAGCCAGCCGGCTTTAGTAAAGTCCAGCTAGAATGTGTGACAAAACACATAAAACTAAGCGACAAGCCACGATTAAGCGCTGTCGTGTCAGTAAACTGCAATTTCTGCATCGCCAAGTGTCACTCAAGGCGCTGTTTGGGAACAAAAGATGTGGACATCCATTCATTCAGCCATTTATCTATACATCCATCCATCCATCCATCTCCAAGAGACCAGAGTGAGCAGCTCGCTAACCGGCTGGCGGAGAGAATAGGCTGCCGGTGTCTCTCTCTTCCTTACACGGCTGTTGTGCTCGTCCAAGTTTGGGTTGTTCCTCTGAGACGACCTCGTCCGGCCCGAGATGAAAGGACTGACGGGCTTGTGCTCCGAGCTCTTTCTGGTGTTCACCATGATTGCTGTCTGTCCCCGCTGATAGACAGGTCCTGTCCTCTAGCTCTTGTCAGTTGCTTTCGTTCTGACTGTGTCTCAGCTAGTAGAGTGCCGAGGCGCCATTTCTCTTTCTCTCTCTCTCCCTCTGCTGTCAGCCAGCCGAAACTCTCCGGCGAGCCACTTCCGCTACAGAGAGAAACGAGAGCGCGCGCGCTTGTATGAAGTTGGCGCCAGAGAAATTTTGAAAAATGGATTTGTATATGAGAGGTGCGCAAAAGTTACAAAATGTGTTAACATTTGTCTTTCTAGTGTTTTTTTTTAATCAACAAAAATGTGATAGTATATTTTTGGACGTACCGTGTTCAAAATGTTGAACATGTACCATGGTAGTACTATGGTATTTTTAAGTACCCTGGACAGTACCGTGCGTGGTGTAAATCAACCCCCATATGATGTATGAATAGGATATTGTTAAATTACAATTAATTGTAATAATTATTACACATTTTCTAACCTGAAAATATTAGGGACATTGAAAGTGTGACTTCCAGGAATAGAAAAGACATGGAAATTATTATCTTAATAGGTCATGGAAATTCTTAAAGTCAATATGATTTTTTTTTTTTTTTCTAGTCTAATTTTTCTATTTTTTTAGACATTTTCCATCCCATACATCTTTGTTCTTCAAGTGCTGACAGGCAGAAAGAAATTTGCGGCTCAGTGGTTAGCGCTATCACCTCACAGCAAGAATGTCCCCAGTTCAAGCCCTAACTGAGCCAGGAGTCTTTTCTGTGTAGAGTTTGCATGTTCTCCCTGTGTCAGTGTGGTTTCCTCTGGGTACTCCGGTTTCCCCCACAGTCCAAAGACATTCAGGTTAGGTGAATTAGAAAGTCAAAATTGTCTGTGTGTGTGATTGTGTGGTCTGTGAGAGCCCTGTGATGGGCTGGCCATCTGTCAAGGGTGCTTTCCCCTGCCTCTGGCCTAAGAAACTGGGAAAGGCTCCAGCCCTATTACCCTAGAAGGTTTTATAAGGATCAATGAATGGCAACATTTTCAATGCCTAAATGAATCTAGTGGTCAGGTGGTACAGCGGTCACATGGTATAAGTAAGAGCTCTCAGAAAATTATGAGTTCTACGAGTATGTGAATGCTTTTTCCAACCTGGATTCTCATAATTACGGTAATTACGACAGAGTGAACGCACCTTGATTATCTTTGCCTGGAAAAAAAAAAGTTATTAACACTTCATTACAGACTCAGGGTCCAAATAAAAAACAAGACAATACATAAAATAAACATCATACATATTTAAAAAAAAAAAAAAAAAAGATTAAAGGTGCAATATGTAAGATTTTCTGTCCGCTAGAGGTCGCTAGAAGCCTATTCAAAACAAAGGCGTAGCTTGATGACGGCAAGTTTGAGCGCGGAATCTTGGGACATGTGGTCTTCATGAAAAGAATTGGGATAGGACTCAGGAAGAAATTATGTTTATGGATGCAATTATTAATGTTACATACTGTAGTATGAAGCAGAGCAGGACCGAGTGTTGTGGGAGCTGAACGAGGCCGCTGGAGCAATTGCACAACACACGCCGCGAGCAGCGGAACTTTTATTATGACACAGTCGCCGCCGCTGCTTCCGCTTTTCCGGTCATGAGTATGAGGTAACACAGCTCTGTTTATCATATTAGATACATTTGAGTGTGTTGAAAACGTTATAACGTTACTCTGAGCGTTCGCTCGGTAGCTGTTATGAGACACTTGCTGCATGCTGCAGTAAGCTAGATCGATTTTAGAATATCATATTAATAAATGCTGGATGGGCTTGTGTTGATAAATGGCATGGAATTAATCTTAAAACATATTGTGTGATGGAGAAAATGCTGTATTACTGTTACTAAAAATAAAGCTGCATCTGATTATGCTATGTTAGCTACTTCACAAAATAGTGTTTTTCTCTGAGGCATGGTAAAGCATGGTACTCGCAAAAAATCAAGAAAATTAGATTTAAACTATAAGACTAAACATGCTGAGCTATATAATAATAATTAGTTTTCTGTCTATAAATATATCAAAACAGTTGTTCCCTTGTCTATTAAAACGTAAATATTAAAGCGTCTTTGGTGTTTCCATGGTTTCTACAAAATAAAACCGGAAACTGAGGGTAACGCGGGTATGATGCAATTGACAGGCGACTCCTCGCACGTCCCGGAGCCTTGGTTAAAATTGCAATTTTCTCACGATTTACAAATAGTTGCAAACATTTGGGATATTGTAAGTACTCAAGTGAACAAAATATATAACACTGGCCTAGAGGTTTTTAGATATTTTACTCCAAAATTCTTACATATTGCACCTTTAATACAAATCATTGTGTTACTCAGATACAACAGTGTCTCAACAACTTCGATTGGTAGTATAGCACTGACCCTTACATTCGATAAGCCCGCAATAATTTCATTTTCAGAATCGTTATTTTAACAAAAATGATTATTGCCAAAGAGATTTTCTGGACACTCACCTGTCATCCATTGGTCGAGTAAACTCATAGCCCCGCCCCAAATTCACACCATTGGCAGAGAGCCTCAAATTTATAAGCTGGCCGCTCACATTCTTTTCTGTTTACAAAGCCAATTAGCTCAGTATGATTTCTCAGGAGGGCATTATTTAAGATAGTGGGGTATTAAAAATAGCTTCTAGCAGCTTTGTTAAGTGTATTTTGTTTCTGTACTGCTGAATGCCTCACCATCTGTCACCATCTACACCCAATACAAACACACACATGCCAGCGTTTATTCAGCTATGTTCAATGAACCACTTCATTATATTCATATCAGTACGTAAAACACCATTCCAAGACCATTTTGGCCCTGCTACGTCATAGTGACGTGTGCACAAACGTGAAGTCTAGAGACGGCGACGTCATAGATATGGTGGACTGCTGTAGCGTAAGGAGCGGCATGACAACTGTGAGAAACTTACGAGCCGAAGAGACAGTTTTACGACACCATTGAAGCATTACACTGGTAACCATCTACAGTTTATAATCGGAATGATTAATCTGCGATTCAGAAATGGTGTGTTATGGGTTATAGCGCTTGTTTACCGTCATAACGGATCGCAGTGCGCTTGCGTGGTCTCTACACTGTCCTTACGTAATTTTGGCGCACTGCTTTCATTTAATATGCTGTCTTTGACCCGTTTGTTACAGTGAATATGAATACGAAGCTTAAAGCATGCACGTGGGTGCCTTTACAGACCAAAACCTGACCTTAAAACATTTAATTAAATAAACTGAGGGTATTAGTAGACGCATGATATCGTCATATAGTTTTATTGTCAGTGCATCATGACGTCATCATTCAGTATTAAGCAGCTGATCGCATGTCAACAGCTGATTAGTGTAATATTGATAAATTGCCTTTGTACCCTTCAAATGCATCAAATGGTATTTCCATGGCACATTTCCAAAAACTCAGTACCTTTGATACTTTTTATAAGTGCATGTTTTTGGACATATATTATGGTAATACCACATGTTTTGGATATGCAATGTGGTATTTTAAGTACAGTGAACATGACACAGTACATGCATTTAATAATCTTTCAGTACAATAGTATAGGTCAAAGTGCCTGTATTAGGACATAGTCATTTTTTGTAATTGGTTTTAATAATTTCTTCTTTTTTTAATAATATTTATATTTATTTTTATGACACAAAAAAATAATTTTATAATATATTTTAATTTAAATAATTATTCCATTCAATATCAAAGAACTATACAGTAATTACAATTGATATCAGTGTAATATTGGTCATTTCTGGTCAGTTGAAAATTTTTTTGCCTAGATTTACTGGACTGGTATGAAAGCAGATCAATGTTTTGAGAATTTTAGATCTCAGTGCACCTGTCAGTCTCACGTAGAAATGCCCCATGAATTATTCAGGAAGCATCGATGCAGTGGTTACATTTACTTGCACCATCCCTTATAACTTATATATGCCCGCATATGTTTGTGTTGCAAGATGGACAACAGAAGACGTCATGATGAAAGATATTGATTCAAGAGAAAGGGTTCAAGATGACACATGGTAAGTCCGCTATGCACAGCTCTGTGTCCATTATCTTGAAACGTTATCATTACACCATTAATGATGTTCATAACTGGAGTAATCTAAAATGAATCATGCTTTGTTGTCTTCATGAGCTCTTAGGTTTAAAGGGGCACAAAATGATGAAGAGGAGGATGAGGAGGAGCCAAGCCCTATTAGATCCAGTTTCTCCGTCGAGGACCTGCTCGATGAGGTGGAGAAGATCAGCAGTGTCGCCAGTAGCGGCAAAAAGGTCAGACAGATCATATGAGACGTCTTGTGTGCAGTCACATTCAGAACACCCAGATCGTTACCTAAAATAAAAAAGTTGTTGTGGGTTAGTACATCAAGTTAATGTCAGCTTAAATATGTCATTTCTGAGCCACTAGCATCATCAAACAAAAATGTTAAATTATTGAATTTTCAAAAGTTTCTTAAGGGTGTTTTATGGCCAAACTTCACAGGTGGAGATTGTAGTAAGACTGTGGAAAAATGGCTTCACTGTAAACGATGAAGATTTGCGCAGTTACACCCTAGAGGAAAACCAAGAGTTCTTGGAGGCCATTAAAAGAGGGTGAGTATTGTTTTTGTCACTAGATATGTTTCCATCCACCTGTTTTTATGCAAATTTTGGGATATTGCATTAAAAACTGCTGGATGGAAACATCAAGATGTGCATAAAGTCTAAAAATGCACATAATGGATCATTTTTATCTGATAATAAGACATGCGCATAAACAGTGTTGGGGAAAGTTACTTTTAAAAGTAATGCGTTACAATATTGCGTTACTCCCTAAAAAAGTAACTAATTGCTTTACTTAATTACTTTTTATAAAAAGTAATGCGTTACATTACTTTTTCTCACCTGGGCTGGGCTTGCTTGTTTGTTTTTTAATAACAACAAAAAAAGCTCTATTTTTGGCAAATGTTAAGGCCCTTTCACACCAAAAGTGAAATGAATAAGCCTCAGGCTGAAGGAAATGCATTTTTACGCCTGTACAGTAGAGGGCACAGCTCCAACAAACCTTTCAGCTGTGCTGCTATTCTGGATTAAAGAAGAATAGGATACAGGAGAAGGAAGTTTAACACATATAACACAGATTTAGAACATATTTCTAAATCTAATATAAAGTAATTTTGCTTATTAGTATGGTTGATTTGGATCATTAAAAGTCAGCAGCAAAGACATTGGTTTATAAAGTGAGATTAAATACATAAAGTGTATTGGTGTTTTAATATATTTATTTAATATTAAATATATATAATTTAATATATTTAATTATTACTTACTCTATTGCTCTCAACATGAGGACAGGAGAGCTGTCAGTCAATAAATGTGAAAACAAAGTAACTTGCGTTACTTATTTGAAAAAGTAACTCAGATATTTTATTGTAAATTGAAAAAGTAATTTACTAAAGTAATCTGATTATGTAACTCAAGTTACTTGTAATGAGTTACCCCCAACACTGCGCATAAACTATGATGGAAACACATTTACCGAATAAATCCCTTGATGCACAACAAAACACTCACCTGATTTTGGATGTGATTGGATAACTGGACTAACCAGCGGACCAATTTCATTACACAGCTTCTCAAAAAATGGTTTTAAATCTGTTTTAAAATAGCCATAAAATACAATGTTTTGTGTTTTTTTCCATCATATGATGATGTACTAACAGAATAAAATTGAAATGTATTTAATTGTATTAATCTAAAAATCCTCTATATAAAGTGAGCTGCCTCTGGAGCTAGAAGGAAGAGCCGAGGATGAAGAACTAGAAGTCAACATGGAGGACATGAAAGATGAAGTTTACGTCCCAAAGAAAAAGACCTTCCACCCGTTTACAGGCCGAGGTTACAGACTGGGAAGGTAGTAGATCCTCTCTCAGTTACAATGTTTTAAATTGCCCAAAGTTTTATATTTAAAGTAAAGTCATAATAGTGATGTTATTATTTGAGCATTAAAAATGAAAGATTTGAGCATGTTTTTAGTCATTCCCACAAAAATCCACTAGGTGTCCTCACAATACTTTCACTCTGTGATGGTTATAATGTAAATGTGTTGAGGATTATCCAGATGTTAGTGTTAGTTAGTTGACCCTCTAATCGCATATAAAATCACGACACCACAATAATTGCAGTGCATCTGTTAAAAGCCTATCTTTGTGCAATCTTTAGAAATTGATTAAGTTGAACTGATTGTCCCCCGTAGTGTGGCCCCGCGTGTGGTGGCAAGGTCTCGGTCGATACACGAAGACTGTTCTGGTCCTCCTCTCCCGGCTGTGGAGCTGAATGAGGATCTTCCCATGACCTCCCTCCAGATTTGGCTGGCAGACGGTCAACGGCTTGTGCAGAGGTTTAATCTGAGCCATCGGTGAGTGTCATATGGTTGTAGAAGGTGAATTTCACAAAAACACATAGGCTATGGCTCATATTTTTTCATAGAAAAAAAAAAAATCTATTTTGCTTAAAGGTTTATGTAATTTCTACAGCAGTAATGTTAAAAAAATTAAGTACATTTAATTTAAAAAAAAAAAAATTCTGAACAGTCTCCCTGTGATGCCATTGGTCAGTTTTAAGAACCATAATTGTTTGCATGATTTTTTGCATGATGTACTTTTAATTAAATGAAGCACATTAAATTCTTATTACTATATTTAAAAAAATAAAAAAGTATTAAGTAGGTAAGTAGTAATAGTTAATTAGTAATTTTGTGTGTGTGTATATATATATATATATATAAATTGTGTTTGTGTGTGTTTGTGTGTGTGTATATATATATATATATATATATATATATATATATATATATATATATATATATATGTGTGTGTGTGTGTGTGTGTATAAAAATTCTGCAGTCGTCATAAAATAAGCTATATTTTAATCAAAATGTAATTCCATACTTCTCTCACATTTTTTGATATTCACCCAGAAAACCATCAAAATATTTGTTCTATTAAATTCTGGAAGCATTTTTTGGTGTGTATCTTGCACCACCAAGCGTCAACTTTAAAAACCTATAAAATAACTAAATATAAATGATTGTATACATTTTTTTTTATTAAGTATTTTAAATTTTATTAATCTTGAGTTTGACATGAATATAGCCTTTGATAAATAAATAAATCTAACTTAATATGTATCCTTTATATAGTGTCATTTGCTTTCACTGAACACAGCTAAGGTTACAGGCTTTAGACATGATTATGTTTGAATGTTTATTATCAAAATCCACCCCGGCATGTTGTGATGCTCTAACTTTGAAATCCTACCCTTAAAAGCTCTTACATAATTCTCATTCATCATTTATGTAATATAATCTCGCAAGGTAAAATGGAAGAATCGTAAGCTGCAACTTTGCAGCAGATCAAATCAGATTACGCTGGATTGTATGTGTGCGTCACAACATGTAAGGATTTCATGCCTCTGACTTGAACATGATTGCTAAGATGTGGCTGCAAAGCTCCCTGAGAAGTTGGCAGTTCATGTTGGCCTTTATGTAATTGCTCCAGGATCAGTGATGTGCAGCATTTTGTGGAGCAGGCTCAGACAACGGACGCTCAGTTCATCCTGACTACATCCCTGCCATTCCGAGAGCTGAGAGATGAGAGTCAGAGTTTGGAAGAAGCTGACTTAGCGAATGCTGTCATCGTTCAGAGGCCTCTCAACACACAAGCTCCTTTCGGTCACTCCTGACTGTTTTTGTTTGCACCAGAGACTCTGATCTTTTGGTCCCACCCATGTTTGGGGAACATTTCATAAATCCATCTCTTTTAAAACCATAAAAGCCTGTGTTTTTGTCTGATTCTGAATATATGGGTCCTTTGGACATCATTATGACTGTATAAATGGACACTCAACACAAATAGCTTTAAAGGAATAGTTCACCCAAAAATGAAAATCTGACTGGAAATGGTTGTTGAGTGGGTAATTAATAAATAATAAGTGATGACAAAATTTTCTTATTTAGGTGAATAATTCCTTTAACACTTATATTTTGTTTTTAATTTTCCCATCATGTTCTTTCATAACTGGAAGTTTTAGCCTTTTCTGATGCAATGCAGTATGCACAAGCCAAGTCTTTAACCTTCACGATTATACATGTTTACACATAGATCAATGAAGAAGTCAGATCATGGATGCTTAATGGAGTTGTGTTCGACCATCTGTGCTGGTATGTCTTATAATGTACTGTTAAGTTATAAATGTCAAATGTTTTATGCACTTTGCCTAAGACAGAGGCTCTGTTAGAAAGACCTCTGCTTGCAATAAACCTACTGATGATATGCTGGTTCATTTTGTCATTTCAAATGGGTTCTAATGTGTTTTAAATGCACACAGAGCTGATAAGTACAAATTTGATCCATATACTGCTTTTTGCGTGAATGCACTTTTGATCGTTATTCTACTTTTAAATATTTTAAAAGTGCATTTGAGCTCATCTCATGAGGTTTTTTTTTAAAGATCATGCAGTTCAGTTGTCTTAAGCATTTTCTTGAGTAGTGTATGTTTATCCATTATCAATCTGCAATGCAATTCAGTCAAACCATCTTCATCACTAATCGATTTCTAGTCTCCACTGTTGTTCCATACGAATCTCGTTCCAACTGTCTTTTTAAACTTCTTGTTCGTTTCCACATATTGTTTATTGTTGCACAAAACATATTTGGGAATATGTTTACATGTAATGCCAACCATATGGTTGATTTCCTGGCCAGTGGGCTGAATGTCAGGAATTTCTGAAGTACATTAAGTTTGGTTTGACTATATTGACCAGGTCTTGAAACCATCAGGCATGATGAAAATTATAATTTACTAGAAAGTTTATATCTGGGATTTTGTGAGCAGTTAATGCATAATTAAATGTGTATTTTCTTTCATTTTCATGGAAGACGTGGTAAACACATGTCTATTCACCTCTCTGAGTGAGGTTGACTGATATGAAACAAAGATTTTCTACATTTTGTTTTACTACTTAAAGTGATAGTTCAACCAAAAATATAAATTCTGTCATCATTTACTCACCCTCAAGTTGTTCCAAACCTCTATGAATTTCATTCTTCTCATGAACACAAACGAAGATATTTTGAAGAACGTGAGTAAGCAAACAGTTGACTGACCCCACTGACTTTCATATTATGGAAAAAAAATACTATGGAAGTCAATTGGGACCATCAGCTGTTTGGTTACCGACATTCTTCAAAATATTTTGTGTTCAGCAGAAGAAAGAAACTCATAAAGGATTGGAACAACTTGCATGTGAGTAAATGATGACTGATGAATTTTCATTTTTGCTTGAACTGTCCCTTTAAGTGTGGTTTATGCATAAAATACGTGGTTTATGCTCTTAAAATTATACAATACCCGTTGGAATCATCTTTGCTAGGATTTACTAGACTATTTTAAGTCATAAAGTGAGCAGGATATATCAAAATATAGCGTATGGCTTCGACAGGCATGAAGTAAAATATCTAGCTTCCGCCAGACCGCCTTCCGTATTCTACTTACGAAGAAAGTGTAAAACTCTAGCAGTTCAAAAAGCTTACGCTACGTCCTACGCCTTCCCTATTCAACTTACGGAAAAAGTGTAACTGACGCGACGCCAGTTTACACTTTCTTCGTAACTGGAATATGGAAGGCAGTCTGGCGGAAGCTAGATATTTTACTTCATAACTTGTTAAATATGGATATTTCTTTTTATACAAATGCATCGTTTCGCTTCAGAAGACCTTTATTAACCCCCCGGAGCCGTGTGAAGTACGTTTATGATGGATGGATGTGGATGGAGACACTTTCTTCAGCTCGCACTCGTTTGGTAACGCTTATGAAGCTCGGATGCGTCAGGATATTTATTAATTTCTCAGATATTGTTCATCTGAAAGAAGAAAGTCATATACACCTAGGATGGCTTGGGGTAATTTTCATTTAAAAGTGAGCTAATCCTTTAATAACAACATTCTGAGGCAATAAATAATACTAAGGCAATTTTAAGATAGCTTATAATACGTGTGTTGTGTGTAGCTACTCAAAGCCTGTGAATCAACATTAGAGCGCCACCCTCAGGCTGAATAACGCAAGAACACTAGACTTCTGCCAAAAGAGTGTCTGCATGTATTTAGCCATTAGAATAGGATATAAAAACCTTAAAAAAAAATGTTTCACATAAACTAGCGCTAAGACACAGAATCTGGCCTACCCAAATTTATGGTCAGGAGACGCTACTGGTCACTCTTTAACCTGTTTTCTTCAACCTGTAACCTGGAGTTTATTAAGAGCGTTATGATGTCTAACTAGATGTAGGATCCTGTGAGTCGCTTTGTGTCCTGTAGGGGGCGCGCATACTTGTTTGTGATTACTACTATTGAACGTGCTGCTGCAGAATGTGTGTGATGGAATGAACCCCGCAGTTCATCCACCGCTGCAGCAGATGCGCAGCTCACCGCATCACTCAGGTTAGACTATCTATCTATCTATCTATCTATCTATTTGTCTATCTATCCATCTATCTATCTGTCTGTCTGTACATTTTGTTAGTGTATGTGCACTCAATATTTATTAAGTCGAATTAATATGTTGCTTTATACAAAAAATGCATGGAAAACAAATTATTTACATTATATTACTAAATACTAAAAGTTCTTCTGCTGGAAAAGTGGCCATTAGATATTTTAGTATTTTATTAAATTCTAAGTTAACTCTTACTTTTGCATATGTGTTTATTTAGTGTTTTAGTGTCATTGTGACAGCATAGGAATGTAGGCTATCAGGTTCAGGTAAGCAGCTTGTTTTGGTAGAGCGAGAGCTCTGATTGGCTCATGTCTGTGAGTGACAGCTGGGAAGCATCTGTGCATGTGGCCTCTGTAGCTAACCCTGCCCATTCTCTCGCTGCTGCAGTATGTGAATGGACGCAGGCACAGCTGTAGAGAGTTCAGCTGCTGTCTCTGTACCCGTCACATCAGGTGCCATGGCCAAGGGGGAGAAAGCCCGGGTCACATCAGGGGATAAACTCATGATGAAGCACTCTGAACCTGCTTTCACCAAGGTACCACCACAGGTAAGGCAATATGACACAAATTTTTTTTTTTTTTTCGTGTTAAACTGTGAGTTATGTGCAATCTGCAGTGTCTTTAGCTTGCGATCTAAATTTATATAAATTACTGTTCAAGTCAAAAATAATATTATATGACTGATTCAGCCTGTCTACACTGGGTTGCACAAATTAATTAATTTTGAGTGTCAGGTTAAGGTATAAATAACAGTATCAACTGCATTGCACACCGTGGAGTTGATGAACACTCAGTAGGGGGGAACAGGTGCAAATATATACGTATTTTTGTTATGATACTGGACTGAACATTTCTGCATCTGTACGTTATGGAAGTATGTGGAATGGCATTTTTTAATGAGCACATGGAATGTTTGTGTGGATGCTTTACCAACACACATGCCCAAAGGCTGTTTAGGCGTAGCACTGATAGGCAGACAGTAAAACCCACAAGTACATACTGCTGTAAAGACACAAACTGTATTTTTAAGTTGTGTATTACAAAATTACATTTGAGTTTAACCATTGCACCAGTCAAAAATCACTTCTGTAATCAGAACTGAATTCCTTTCACATGCCACAGACTTCAGTGTATTATCAGCTGAGTTAGAAATAGATATAATGTGCATTGAAAGTAAATGAAAAGCTTTTCCTTGTCATTATCACAAGTTGTTTATACCCAGAGTCTTTTTAATAGCTTAAGTATATGGATATTTGCCTTTTTAGAGTTTTTGGAGATATTTTGATTTTGACTGAGAGGTTGCTTGCTTGTTCTTTGACAAGTAAATGCAGTCGGACAACAAATATTGCCATTTTATTCTACTCAAAAGATAGAATAATATTTGTAGACATTGTACCTCCAGATCTGGAAGCAATATGACCTTCATCCATGGAAAAAAAATATGTCAGGGATGATCTGTCAAGTGAAATAAAGTCTGTGCTGTTCTTCTGCGCTGACCCTCTGGTCGAGGGGAAAATGGTAGTCGTGTGTCAATAATGTATGGAAAACACACTAATGGAGCTCTTGTTCTCACACACGCCGCCACAAAAAGGAAAGATGGAGACTCTCGTAGTGGAAGGTTAAAGATTTGAAGTGGAAATGTTACAATGGTAATACCTTTATTATACTGTGTCTTAAAGGGATAGTTCACACAAAAATGAAAATTCTTTTATCATTTACTCCCCCTCAAGTTGTTCCAAACCTGTATGAATTTCTTTGTTTTGCTGAACATAAAGGAATATATTTGGAAGAATGTTTGTAACCAAGCAGATCTCGTCCCCCATTGACTACCATAGTAGGAAAACAAATACTATGGTTGTTATTGTTGGCCGAGATCTGCTTGGTTACAAACATTATTAATCTTGCTTTGTGTTCAGCAGAACAAAGACATTTATACAGGTTTGAATTTTCATTTTTGGGTGAACTATCCCACAGTATTGTGAACCACAGCTTGTGAATATCATGTAGCATGATTATGGTAATCATTTAGTACTATGGTATATGTTAAAGTACCATGGTATTACCTAATACAATCACTGTACCGCTACAAAAGTTTTGTAAAGGCTGCCTCAAGAAAACTGTATTACTTTTCAAACTTTTTGTGAGATTTACTATGGATTTTGGTATGGATCTTTCTTGTGTCATGTGATCACCATACACTGCAAAACATTTGGTGCAGAAACAATAATTGCTAGTAAATTTCATGTACGATTACAAAGAAATTGCAAGTAACACATTGAATTAAACATGACATTTTGAAGTAGAAAAACTGAAATAGTATTTTCTTGTAAAACAGTAATATTTGTTTTATGTACAAGTTTGAAAAATCATTTTTACAGTGTAGTGTGAATATCTCAATAAAGAGCGTTTACTGTTACTATGGTTAACTCGGCTGTCAGGCATGTTTGTACAGGCCGATGTACCGGTTCTTGCGTGCAGTCTGAATCTACTGAGACTCCATCAGAGAACATTTGCCTCAACAATCATGAAAAAATTATTGCTACACTTGCCAGTCTGGGTTTTGAGAGCTTGATATTGTTTTTCACACTCTCTACAAAAGAAAAAAATCGCATTCAGATTGGAGGTGAAAGTCCAGGGTGAATTCGACCTTGCAAGTGTAATGATAAAATGCATTTTTAAATCCCGCTGGGCAGAAGCCTTAAACCCTTCATTATGTCATCCAGATTCATCCTCACGCAAACATACACAGTGAAAATCAGCTTAGAGTAGCAACTGTGAGAAAGTAGGCTAAGCACAAAGAGTTTTAGTTCAGTTGAATCTCACAAAAATCATGGAGTCATAATGAATATGTATATATATATATATATATATATATATACTCACTGGCCACTTTATTAAGCACACCTGCTTGTTAATGCAAATATCTAATCTGCAACATGGCACATGGCAGCAACTAAAAAGTGCATTTAGGCATGTAGACATGATCAAGACGATCTACTGAAGTTCAAATGAAAGAGGAAGATGGGTGATTTAACTTTGAAAGTGGCATGGTTGTTGGTGCCTGACGGGCTGCTCTAAGTATTTTAGAAACTGCTGATCTACTGGGATTTTCACACACAACCATCTTTAGGGTTTACAGAGAATGGTCTTGTTGATGCCAGAGGTCAGAGGACAATGGTCAGAGTGGTTTGAGCGGATAGCAAGGCAACAGTAACTCAAATAACCACTCATTACAACGAGGTCTGCAGAAGAGCATCTCTAAACACACCACACGTCAAACCTTGAAGCAGATGAGCTACAGCAGCAGAAGACACACCGCCAGCTAAGAACAGGAAACTGAGGCTACAGTTTGCACAGGCTGACTAAATTTAGACAATGGAAGATTGGAAAAACATCTCATGAGTCTCGATTTCTGCTGCGACATTCAGATGTTAGGGTCAGAATTTGGTGTAAACAACATGAAAGCTTGGATCCATCCTGCCTTGTATCAATTACACCGGTGGTGTAATGGTTTGGGGATATTTTCTTGGCACACTTTGGTTCCCTCAGTACCAATTGAGCATTGTTTAAACACCACAGCCTACCTGAGTATTGTTACTGACCATGTCCATCCCTTTATGACCACAGTGTCCCCATCTTCCAATGGCTACTTCCAGCAGGATAACGCGCCATGTCACAAAACTCAAATCATCTCAAACTGGTTTCTTGAACATGACAGAGAGTTCACTAAACTCATATGGCCTCCACAGTCACCAGATCTCAATCCGCTAGAGCACATTTGGGATGTGGAGGAAAGGGAGATTCGCATCATGGATGTGCAACCGACAAATCTGCAGCAACTGTGTGATGCTATCATGTCTGTATGGAACAAAATCTCTGAGGAATGTTTCCAGCACCTCCTTAAATCTATGCCACAAAGAATTAAGGCAGTTCTGAAGGCAAAAGGGGGTCCAACCCAGTACTAGCAACCTAATAAAGTGGCCAGTGAGTGTATATATTAAAATAATAATAATTTTTTATTTAGATTTTGGGGTGAAAAATGTCCCAGTTGTGTTCTTGACAAGCTTTGTGAGATTTGCAAAATCCCAAAAGGAAACGTTGGTCCTCATGTCAACTGCATATTTACTCTGTCTTCCCACACTTTAGTGCTGCTATCATGATTTTGCTGTTTTCAATCTGTGAGGAAGTTAGACATTTTGTGTCTTAACTCAATGACTTCCTGTTTGTGTCTATCATGATAACAGCAACAAAAATAAACATTGTAAGAATTTGAGCAATCCATG
Source organism: Ctenopharyngodon idella (assembly GCF_019924925.1). Classification (NCBI taxonomy): domain Eukaryota; kingdom Metazoa; phylum Chordata; class Actinopteri; order Cypriniformes; family Xenocyprididae; genus Ctenopharyngodon; species Ctenopharyngodon idella. Next base: position 27,948,571 of record NC_067239.1, on the reverse strand, counting down.
ATGCTATAATGTTGTGGATGGTCGCCAGGGTGTGTTTTGCAGTTGCTAGGGTGTTTTATGATGGTTGTCTACCATTCCATGTCAGTAGAACCCACAAGAAGCCAAAAGTGATCAAAAGTAACAGTAAAGACTTTTTTACATTGTGACAAACAATGATTTCAAATTCATTGATTTCAAAGAATCATGTGACACTGAAGACTAGAGTAATGATGCTGAAAATTATATTTCTGATATTTCTGTACACACGCACACACATATATGACCCTGGACCACAAAACCAGTCATAAGGGTCAATTTTTTGAAATTGAGCTGAATAAATAAGCTTTCCACTGATGTATGGTTTATTAGGATAGGACAATATTTGGCTAAGATACAACTATTTGAAAACCTGGAATCTGAGGGTGCAAAAAAAAATCACAATACTGAGAAAAGTTGTCCAAATGAAGTCTTTAGCAATGCATATCCACTCACAAAAATATTTTTTTGATATATTTACGGTAGGAAATTTATAAAATATATTAATGGAACATGATCTTTACTTAATATCCTAATGATTTTTGGCATAAAAGAAAAATTTATAATTTTGACGCATACAATGTATTGTTGGCTATTGCTACAAATATACCTGTGCGACTTATGACTGGTTTTGTGGTCCAGGGTCACATATTATATATTTAGAAAAATATATATTAGATGCGATTAATCGTGATTAATTGATTTGACAGCACTAATTAATATCTAAACAATAACTCAATTTAAAAGCTATAGTGAGGGTTATGCTTTAAAACAAGAAAAAAACTATTTGCCAATGTGTTAAAAATAAAACTCAAAACCAGTTTTTATTTATCTTACACAGTTCTGCTTCTCAAGTATATTTGTTTTAAGAGTGTTGAGATATTTTTTTTTTTCACCAAAAAACTAGACAAAAATACTAATTAAGAAACTGTTTTATTTTATTTTATTTTCTCTTTTTTTTCTTTCCACAACATAACAAGATTTTCTACTTGGTTAGGTTTGTTCAGATCACAGTATGTTCAATAGTGATGCTTAACAGATAAAGCAGAATTAGTACAGTATCTGTTTCGAGTCTAAGCACCAATCTTCCTGATTCATTTCACACGTTAGTACCATCAAATCCTCTTACTTTTCCTTCTTTAGAGGAATAATTGTTGTTCAAAGAAGCATGGGAATTTAGATTAAATAGACAGGGCTGAACTCTCCAATCTTTTCATTTTCTTGTGTTATCTGAATAATTACATCTCCACCTCCTAAATTGTGATTTCAGAAGTCATTCATTTTTTTTTCATCATGGTGAAGTTAAGAATGGCAGGGAGAAAATCGGAGAGTTAATTACAGCGTCTTTTGAAGAGCGATCGGTCCTGCCCTCTGTGGTTGTTATTTTGCGAGGGTACCCAGAGTGCACGTTGGCTTGGAGACGCCAGACACCGGCTTTGATAGAGCGGATGAATGAGTTAACAATTCAAAGAGGAGTGTTTGACTTCTGTAGTATTTTCAGCACCAAATGTCTGTCTGACTGTCTCCAAGATCTGTCTCGGAAATATATGGCTCTAAGCGGCGGTTTGACTTCTCTTTTATGTGTTGAAAGGATCTCCCCTCCGTTTTCTACTCACACACCGCACATTTGCGGACATACACACCCTCAAAAACACACATTTACTCTGCCTTATCCACAGAGCTTTCCAAGGGATGAGTGTCTTTTTTAATGTGTGAAACGCTTTACATTCAGAAAGCACTCAAAATACATGTGCGGTAATGAGAAGTCATGTTGTGTCCATTGTGTCATGGCCGGGTCCCTTTGAATGGCAAGTGCATTTTAATGATGTGGTTTCATTTTTTAAGGAATAGTTTCACTAAAAATGGAAATTCTTTATCATTTACTCACTCTCGTGTCATTCCAAATCAGTTTATTTTCAACTTTATTTCTTCATTTTGGGATAAACGATTCCTTTAAAGGATCTACACCCCAGCTAACAGGGAACGTTCTTAGAACTGTTCCAGCAAAGTTCTCTCAAATTTATGAACAAACATTATTCCAGTAACGTTAATAGAACGCTTGTTCAAAGTCATGGTCTTTTAATAACATTATATATACATCCTTCATGGAATGTTTTTTTTTTTTTCTGAAATGTTTTAGTTGGACGTTCATCTAACGTATTTTAAATGTTTACTTGTTTTAGAATGTTCAGAGAACATTCAAAAGTAGGTTGCACTTTATTTTACAGTATGTGCACTTACAGTGTATATAATGTAACTACGTGGGTTAAGGTTAGGTTTAGGGGTAGGTTCAGGGTTAGTACCTAGTTATTATACCCAGTTGTTGTAATAACTATTATAGAATGTACATGGGGCACTTTATAAAATAAAGTGCTACTCAAAAGTAACATTTCCATAATGTTTGCAAAAAAAATTAACATTTGCATAACCAAGAATTTTTTTGTTTTGTTTTTTTTTTAACTTGATGTTTTGAACAATCAGAGAACATTCATAAATAATGATTTCATAACTTAATTGGAATAATAGTAAAACATAGAAACAGAAAGTTCCAAGTTTATGGTCATTCCCTTTAAAGGTGCAATATGTAAGAATTTTGCAGTAAAATATCCAAAAACCACTAGGCCAGTGTTATATATTTTGTTCACTTGAGTACTTACAATATCCCAAATGTTTGCAACTATTTGTAAATCGTGAGAAAATTGCAATTTTAACCAAGGCTCCGGGCTGCGTCATATCCGCATTACACTCGGTTGTTTTGTAGAAACCATGGAAACACCAAAGAGGCTTTAATATTTACATATTTTAATAGACAAGGGAACAACTGTTTTGATATATTTATAGAGAGAAAACTAATTGTTATATAGCTTAACACGTTTAGTCTTATTGTTTAAGCATGGTTTTTTTAAAACCATGCTTTACCATGCCTCAGAAAAAAACACTATTTTGTGAAGTAGCTAACATAGCATAATCAGATGCAGCTTTATTTTTAGTAACAATAATACAGCATTTTCTCCATCACACAATACGTTTTAAGATTAATTCGCCATTTATCAACACAAGCCATCCAGCATTTATTAATATGATATTCTAAAATCGATCTAGCTTACTGCAGCGTGCAACAAGTGTCTCATAACAGCTACCGAGCGAACGCTCAGAGTAACGTTATAACATTTTCAACACACTCAAATGTATCTAATATGATAAACAGAGCTGTGTTACCTCACACTCATGACCGGAAAAAAGCGGAAGCGGCGGCGGCGACTGTGGCATAATAAAAGTTCTGCTGCTCGCGGCGTGTGTTGCATTCGTCTCTCGTTAACAATCGCTCCAGCGGCCTCGTTCAGCTCCCACAACACTTGGTCCTGCTCTGCTTCATACTACAGTAACGTTAATAATCGCATCCATGAACATGATTTCTTCCTGAGTCCTATCCCAATTCTTTTCCACCGGCTGTTGAGGTGAAGACCGCATGTCCCAAGATGCCGCGCTCCAACTTGGCGTCATCAAGCTAAGCCTTTGTTTTGAATAGGCCTCTAGTGACCTCTAGCGGACAGAAAATATTACATATTACATCTTTAACCCTAAAAAACAACACAATATAATGTGTAATTCAAAATACAAGGAAAAAACCTGTGAAAAATCAAAACGGAAAATTCCTTAATATTCACAGTACATTGGGCCCTATTTTTACAGACTTTTTAATCTTTAAAGAACCATATAGCAACTTGAGAAACTCATGCAGTGAAAATCGTTCTTTAAAGGAAGCTTTGAAGAAGCTTTATTATAAGGGTGTTCTCTGTGATCAAATACCTTGTCACTCACAGTACTGGAAGCATCTGGATTAAATATTTCCTGTGGTTTTGAAGGGTCTCGCGCTGAGGACCCTTCAAACTATCCCGCCCACATAATGGAGAAAAGAGAAACTCTGAACCGACAGCACAAAGACAGATGCTGTGATTATCACCCAGAAACCTCAATAAAAGAACTCCACACACCTCTAATCAAGTACTGACTGACTACATCAAATCGACATGAATTACTTTGAAGAAAAAGAAATTGAAAATGACAAGGTGGAAACACCATGATATAATTAACAGCACATTATTTGAGGATTTAACTCTGTTTAGTCTGCCGTTCAAAATGCATATTTGCATACTAATGGTGATTTTTATGGCTCTGCTATTTTAAATATCAGGTCGAAAATTTAACCTTAGAAACACAGGATGGTCTTGAACTCTAGAATAAACAGTATTTGTGATAGTTGAATATTATTTTCTGACACCAAGACTTTTTTTTTCCAGACTCATCTGGATCAGAAGCTCACTGTATGTAGCAAACTATGCTTCGCCATCGGAGGGGCACCGAATCAGGTCGCCGGGAGCGCAACAGCTTTTTTCCTTCAGATATATCTACTTGACATTGCACAGGTGAGATCTCTATGTATTTTAATAAAATATTAAACCACACTGTAAAAAATAAATTGAGAAAACTTAAAAATCCAAGGCAACTTGATACGTCTTTGTTTTGTCAGTTTGAATTTGTTCATTCACTAAATGCAGAATGCCTCATTCAGCCAATGAACTTGTCAAGACAACAATTTTTCGTTGAGCAAATTTTCATTTAGTAACACAATACATTAAAGGTGCAATATGTAAGAATTTTGCAGTAAAATATCTAAAAACCACTAGGCCAGTGTTATATATTTTGTTCACTTGAGTACTTACAATATCCCAAATGTTTGCAACTATTTGTAAATCATGAGAAAATTGCTCCGGGACGTGTGAGGAGTCGCCTGTCAATTGCGTCGTACCCGCGTTATCCTCGGTTTCTGGTTTTATTTTGTAGAAACCATGGAAACAGCAAAGACGCTTTAATATTTACATGTTTTAATAGACAAGGGAACAAATGTTTCGATATATTTATAGACAGAAAACTAATTATTGTTATATAGCTTAACACGTTTAGTCTTATTGTTTAAATCAAATTTTCTTGATTTTTTGCGAGTACCATGCCTTACCATGCCTCAGAGAAAAACCCTATTTTGTCAAGTAGCTAACATAACATAATCAGATGCAGCTTTATTTTTAGTAACAGTAATACAGCATTTTCTCTATCATACAATACGTTTTAAAATTAATTGCATGACATTTATCAACACAAGCCATCCAGCATTTAATATGATATTTTAAAATCGATCTAGCTTACTGAAGCGTGCAACAAGTGTCTCATAACAGCCACCGAGCGAACGCTCAGAGTAACGTTATAGCATCATTTTCAACACACTCAAATGTATCTAATATGATAATCAGAGCTGTGTTACCTCATACTCATGACCGGAAAAGCGGAAGCAGCGCCGGCGACTGCGGCATAAATAAAGTTCCGCTGCTCCAACGGCCTCGTTCAACTCGGTCCCGCTCTGCTTCATACTACAGTAACGTTAATAATAGCATCCATGAACATGATTTCTTCCCGCGTCCTATCCCAAATGTTTTCCACCGGCTGCGAGATGAAGACCACATGTCCCAAGATTCCGCGCTCAAATTTGGCGTCATCAAGCTACGCCTTTGTTTTGAATAGGTCTCTAGCGACCTCTAGCGGACAGAAAATATTACATATTGCACCTTTAATTTGTTGTTATAATAGTCAAATATAGTATACAGACTTATAGAATACTTCATATGTTAAGTGAACTATGCTATCTTTGTGAAGAAGAACAGTCAATCAAAGATATCCAGAATATAATTTTAAATAGTTAAACATACTGTAGGCCTCAACACTTGACACACAAACTTCAAACAATCAACAAATGTGAAAAGATAAGCTCTTTACATCACATCACAACACAACAAATAACTAACAATAATGTTAAAATAACATTATTTTAATGAAGTCATTAAACAGCAAAAAATATATATATTCTATAACAGTAAACACATAATTTATTCATGGTGCAATGCATGCTGGGAACTCGCAAACCCTTAACATTTCAGCAATATGAAATTCTTTGGTCAGACAACTCTTTTTGACTACTTGGGACAAAATATGTTGGTCTGGCATCGGTTTTTATGTAGTTTCAAGAAAATTGCATTTCTTAGTTTTTAAGACTCAAAAGGTTTCGTAAAATGGAAAATATGTAGTTGCTATTTTACTGTGTTATAATACTTGAAGATATGATCTTAACAGAGCATATTAATCACAGAATAGCACCCTATTACTTATTTGATTAATTGAAAGAGAAGCCAAAAATAATTTAACCTGTGTTAATGATTCTGCTCTTGTTCTGATTTGCAAAAACCTTACAGTCTGAATAACAAATCGAGTTGGATTTCCATAAATGTAGATGTTCACTTTCTCTTCTCCTGACAGATTAACCCGTTCCAGGCCTCCATGGTGTTGTTCGTCGGTAAGGCTTGGGGGGCAGTTACTGACCCCATTGTGGGATTCTTCATTACTAAGAGTAAATGGACAAAGATTGGACGACTCATGCCATGGTGAGTGGCGTATGTATGAGAACTCAATTTTTTGAACTATTGAATGTACAGTGTGTTTTTGAAAGTGCAACTATGTTTTTCTCGTACTAAAGGCATGTCATTCATGTTAAAACATTTTTATGTATTGCTTTCTGTTGAGAAAGTCAAGAATGTTCAAATATTAACACCGAAAGTCAGAGCCAGAGTTTAAAAATTTCACAGAAAATAATGGGCACAGAATCCGATTCCATTCAGTTGAGGAATTTCAAACATGTTTGATATTTTGAGCCAATTTATAACAGTAGTTTTCAATGGAGTGCATTAGTTCCACCCACTCTTTCAGCAGTGCTGGTTCTGGAAGAATTTTTTTTTATTCGTCTTTGCCATAGGGATTTAAAAAAGTCTTTGTTTAAGCATTATAAGCCATGAACTAAGCCAATCAGCTACGAGGTGAATCATAACATTATGAACTTTGATTTGAAGCAAAAAAGTTTTGGAAAATCGGACAAAAAGACAAAGGTACAAGACTGTGTACTTAACGGCTTTAGTGAGGGAAAGAACTACAATCCCATGAAGCATTGCGAACAGCATAATCGAATTAAAAACGATGGAGAAATATAAAGCTACTCATTTACAAATGTTGATTGTATATATAAAAGCAATATATCATAAGTTCATTTGCAAAATAGGCAAATATTTAAGTATTTAAGTAACCTGGTTACGTTGTTTGCAGTGCTTCATGGGAGTGGGCGGAGCTAAAGAGCTCTTTTGGCGCGTTTTGCTCTTTTTGACTCTCTGATTGGTGGAATTTTCTGCACAGCATCATGGGTAATAGATTCTGAAGGTTGAAGGCTTCTTAAAATGTGCATGTGGACGTCTCAAGGGATTAAAGTGACGACATGCCCAAGATGTGAGTATCTGACAGGAAGTTCTCATTACACTCTGATGTGACATCATAGTGTCTGAGAGGAAGTAGTTAGGGATTGTTTTCAGAGAATCACTGCGGAACATCTCAGCCATGCCCATGTGGGTCTTCTGGTGTATCTCAGTGTTTATTATGCTAAAGCCGTGCCAACAACACAAAGACAACATGTTGATTTACAGATTCTACATTCTCTCTTATAAGGGGGAATTCCGCTATATCACTCATCCTGTCGGCATTATGCAAAAACTCTTGAAATTTCTTCTCTGATGTTTCTGTGTTTTTAGTTACAGTATGTAATCAGTGATATTCTTAAAGTACAGGTTTATTTTCCTCTTTTAACTCTCAGTTAATGTTTGGAAGCTCCGTGCAGTTCCTAACATTTACCGGACACTTAAATCTAAATCTCTTTCTTTGACGTACAAAGAAATTATGCAATACCACAAAAAAATAAAGTCTGTTCCAGAGACAGGGAAGATGTAAGCAAGCTGATTTATAGAAGAAAAAAACCCATCTTTTTTCTTTTATTATTTTTATGCATTTTTGGGCAATGCTTTAATTACTTTCTTTAAAAACTTATTAACAAATATTATATATTATAATTTTTAACACATCAGTACTCCATTTATTTATTTAATTATTTTATTTATTTATATATATATATATATATATATAATTTATCATGTTTTATTGTACTTTTTCGTGTGAGTAATTGTGGGTTTATGTACAGTGGGGCCCAAAAGTCCAGAGAACACATGAAAAATATAGTAATTTTTTTAAATCTCAAAATAAACAAAGTTTTAGGAATAATATAGTTTTAGGAATATATATATATATATATATATATATGTGTATATATATATATATAATATATATCACTACATGCATGTGCATTATTTCCCTCAGGTTACTTACTCTCAGAGTTAAAATATCAGGTCGTCTCACATCATTCAGCACCTTACATACAGTCTGGCTCTCTCCATTCACACGAACCCGTCTGTCCTGCTCTCTCTTTCCTGTACGGTGGCTCCTTTGTGTGGCTGAACAATCAGCAGGGCACACAGAGGTTGCTCCACGCTGCAGTAGTGGCATCTGGACTGTGCCAGAATTGGCCACTCTCTTTACCTCCCTGTTCTCTGTGTTGCTTGTTTGCTCACAGTTGTTTATCCTCTGTGAAAGTGAAAAGCAGTGTGGCACAGAGGTCAGTGTGTCCAGGGTAAACCTGCTTAGAAAGGACCTGACCAAACATTGAGGTTTTCTTTACAGGAACAGGGTTGTGATAGTTCTAGAGTTGACAAGGTCACGTAATTTAGGATGAAAGCCAACAACCTGAATTCAGCATTCAGCAAACGGTTGCTTACTGTGGGACAAGTCTCGCTCCTGAGTCAAAGGGAGGAAACAGGGCTATAGACTGTGATAAAAAAATGTGACAAATCTGCAGTTGTGAAAGCTTTGTGTGTGTTCATTTGCGGTTTCATCAGATTTCTTCTCGTCAGAGTGTGTGCCAATGTTTCCTGCACACAACAATGAACAGTGTGAGCCGTGATGTTTGATTCATGGAAAATGACTCCTGTGAACCGATTCTTTTTAATGAAGAAAAAAAAAAAAGAACTCACACTAAAATATTACAAAAAAAACATTTAAATCTGTCTATCTATCTATCTATCTATCTATCTATCTATCTGTCTGTCTGTCTGTCTGTCTGTCTATCTATCTATCTATCTATCTATCTATCTATCTCAATCCGTTGGCCAAACATTCACATCTGCATTTGCATACTTACTGTACATAAAGTATGTTTCTTGCCTTTGCTTCAGGAATCCATGAATAAATTGTACTTTAAAAAATCTACAAAGTGTAGAATATATTCCCTTCATAATTTAGCTGATATATGGAGATAAATCACTGAGAAAATGCACATTCAGCTGTAGTATTTGAAATCCTCTCCACCCTCCAGCTGACTGCCTCTACCATAATGCTATGCTACTGAATCAGTATGAATTATATATGGCCAACACGTTCCCCACGTCCTGCTTCAGCCTGTAAAGACGACTTCGTCAGATTAAGACTGTCAGTGTGCGATCCAGTGTTTATTCCATGATCATTCCTACAGTCTGCTGTAGCATCCTTACAAAGGGAGACAACATTGGCAGATACACAAATCTTCTATAAATGTGCACTGTAGCTTTAAGATGATACTCAAGCTGCTCTTTTTAGGTAATATTGATTAGTACAGAGGCTAAAATGGGAGATTGGGTAAACCACAAGACATCAATTGAAGACAATGTTATTTAGTTCCCTTGTAGCACTTCCTGTGCTCAGATGACTTACCTTGATTATTTCAAACTAATTTTGCTAGATATAATGTCTCAAAAACATGTTTTCTCCTTCACATTTTGAATCATGTGCATACTCATTATCATACTCAGATGATCTAATAATCTATTTATCTATTTAATGTTGTAAAATTGGACATTGATATCTCACTACCACTAAATAACAAACAATAGGCATTGTCTTTTTACACTTAATTTCATTAAACCCTTTGTGTCATTTTCTCTTCTAGGATGGTGGGCTGCACTCCATTTGTGGTGGTCTCTTACTTTTACCTTTGGTTTGTTCCACCTTTTACCAATGGGAGGTTCATCTGGTATCTGGGCTTCTACTGTCTCTACCAAACTCTCATCACAGTAAGTATCCAGCATATTTGCTTTGATGTTCTTAAAGTTGTAATGTAGTTTAATGCAGGGCTGCTCGATTATATCAAAAATCATAAGCAGGATTGTTTTTGGTCAATATTGAAATCACGATTATTTGGTGGGCGATATGATGAAAGTCTTGTTTCAAGATATGAGTAATTTTAAATATCTGAAATTTCACAATTATCGATACTTCAGTAAAAACTACTAGGTTAACTAATGTAAGAAAAGTCCTCAAAATACATACACAAGTTCAGTAAACGGTCAGCAATACAGTAAGAACAAAGAAACTAATTACAAACAAAACAGACAAATAAATAAATAATAAATACAACAGAACTAAAAAGTGTTTTAAGTTTTTCGGGAAGATGTACTAACAGTGGAATTCAGATAATAGCCTACAACAAAAAATATTAAATAACACTGCAAAGTCTTACTGTACACATTAAATAGAGACTAATCCTTATTAAAGCTACTTAAGTTATTCAGTCAAGATCAGTGAGTGACTTTCCTTTGTCATTTGTTGTTTGATTGTCATTAATGACAGACTGCAGCAGGTTTATTAGGCTTCTGTCACTTTAAGAGCTGCACTGATCCAATATACTGTTACACACATGTGAGTTTACTTAAAACATAATCCGCTGTGTTTATGTGAAAACTCTCCAAAATGTGTGTCCGCGTTCGGCTCCAACTCGGAGCGCACGCACAGAAAGCCTCCTGGGGAGCAGTGTCTGTTTTGTGACTTAATGCACTTTTAATAACGTGTTTTCTATTAATATATTTTAAAATGTAATTTATTCCTGTGATGTCAAAGCTTAATTTTTTTAGCATCATTACTCCAGTCTTCAGTGTCACATGATCCTTCAGAAATGATTCTAATATGCTGATTTGCTGCTCAAGAAACATTTCTTATAATTATCAATGTTGAAAACAGTTGTGCTGCTTAATATTTTTGCTGTGATACATTTTTTCAGGATTTGTTGATGAACAGAAAATTTAAAAGAACAGCATTTTTTCTTGCTGAATAAAATTATGAATTTCTTTTTTTTTTAAATCCTGCTGACCCCAAACTTTTGAAGGGTAGTGTATCTTATGCAGTGTTACTTCTCAAGTAAATTTAATCTTGCTAAAAATGCTTGTCAACAAAAGTTAGCGTGGTTATAGCCCAACCTCTCTGATCTCTGCATGGAGTTTTCCATGATTTATTTGTGTTTCTATCCTTTGTTACTATGGCTTGGCATATACTGTCCTCCGTAAAACCCGCCAGTAAGTGCCGGAGTGGGGAAGCCGCTCTGACCGCATCAGTCTACGCTGTAATGAAAAGTCATTCTAACTACTTGATAAATACATGGTACAACCTGACCGAAACCACCAGAGAGGATAAATGCTGCTTTCCTCTTTTAGCGTTCTTCATTGTCTGTAAGCACAAAGCTGAGAAACACCAGCTGCTTCCAGTGTGCATGTATAAGATTGTCGTACCGGTAGTTTACATGATTCTAATTAGACAGTTTTTCATAATTAGGCTTTGGTTTATGTTTAAATAAACAAATCTTCCAGCTACTCAGAATCAAAACCCTTAATGGAAGTCAAATGGACAATATGGGGGACTCTTAAGAAACAGAAGCACTGCTGGAGAAGCACTCTGTAGTTACATTTATTTTGGTGGCCGTTGGTCTGCCGCAGTGCTGACTTGGCTTTCGTGAGAATTAGAAAAGATAAAACTGACAGTAGTGCACACCAATGCAACATGCAAGCATGTCTGAGGAAGGTTTAGTAAATATTGATTTTGTACCGCACATTTATAAGTACATAGAAAATGTTGTTCTTAAAATGAATAGCACTGATTTATGAGCGTGTAAGTTGGCTATTTCTGAGATTTATAATACAACATAATGTAAACGGTAAAGATGAGTGGTTTTGAAACCGCTGATAAATGTATATGCTCAGAATTTTGGATCACTCATCATTTTGCTCGCCTTTTTTTAGATCATCATCGTACAGAACACTCCATAATTTCTTTAATCTTAAAAATAAAGCTTCCAATTACAACCAAAAATAATTTTATTGCCTGAACCATAGGTGGTCCTATTTAACTTCCATGAAAACTTTTTATTATCTCGTTCTTAACCATAATGTACTGCTGCTTTAAAAAAAACCTAGAAACCAAAACACTGGTTTGAAGAAGTTATAAAACAGCTAAAAATGAATCTTTGCTCAACCTAAAGTGCTGCAAAGAACCACTGAAAACACTTGAAATTTTACACTAAATATAATGTTTTTACCCTCCTTCATCTTCTGCAGGTAACATAAAATGTGTCTAATGTGGTAAAATTTAATTCACTGATTTAATATTGAGATTTTTTTTCACATCCAGCACATTTTTATGTTTATTTATATTTATTTTATTCTGTTGTACTTTTATTTAAATTGAAATTATTGTATTTTCATTGCACAATAATGTATTGCATTGTCATATGAAATTAACATTTCAGTGTTATCTCCTTTTATAAAACAGATACTGAAGACAATTGCAAACATTAAGATTTTATTATTATTATTATTATTATTATTATTATTATTATTATTATTATTTTGACTATTATTGATAATGTTATTATTAATCATTATTAATAAAATTCCCTTTCACAAGATGTAATACAAGTCTCTGGTGTCCCCAGAATGTGTCTGTGAAGTTTCAGTTCAAAATACCCCACAGATCATTTATTAAAGCTTGTCAAATTTCGCCTCTATTTGGGTGTGAGCAAAAACACGCCATTTTTGTGTGTGTCCCTTTAAATGCAAATGAGCTGCTGCTCCCGACCCGCTTTCCAGAAGAGAGCGGAGCTTTAACAGCTCACGCTTCGGTTGCTCAACAGCAACAAAGCTGGAGAATCTCACGCAGCCAAAATGAGGATTGTCAGTAACGGTGTTCAGCCTTACATTGTTCAAACCAGAGTCGGACACTGATTGAGAGAGACTCAGGAAGAAGTTACAACTTTTAGAATGCATCTGGACATTTCTAAACAGTTAGTAGATAAATGTATGTAGTTGTTCTGGAGTTGATTCAACTCATCGACTAGCATGTGCCGTCATGTTAATATTTTGTGCAAATCCAGCGCTGAATTGTCCCTCGTTTGTGAAGCAGTCCGGCGTAAAATGACGGCATGGGAACAACACTCTACAACAACAACTCTTCCTCTTCTCTAAAGCAGCCCAACATGGCCTCGCCCCCTTTGTTGAATGTTTGCAGGGGCAGGGTTTATGTAAATTTTAGGGTTAGTGATGTCACTAACCCAGGAAGAAGCTCGTTGTAGTCCCTACCAGCTGTTTGTTGTAGTCCTTAAACAGAGAATTCTGTAAAAGAAAATATCTCCCTTTGCACTGAACTTTGAGTGTCGTAGCTTTGCAGATGTTGTTTATGCTCAAACAGCAACATTACACACTAACTAAAGTTAAAAAAGTGAAATCATAATCAACTACCCCTTTAAAAATAATTGCTCAGGGTTGTTCAGAATAGAAGTTTGCATATAGACAGTGTGTTCGATTTAAAGTGATCAGTGTATGACATCAACCACGCATACGAAGCCACATAGATATGAATATAAGGAGCCGTCTGCTCTCTAATCGCTCTTGTGATGCTTTGATGTCATACACCAATCGGTCAGCGCAGTGCCGCTTCAAGTCGAACACACTTATAGTATGTTTGAAATGCAGAATTTCCATCTTAATCACTGTCTTGTTTTATTCTTAATCTTTCTTGCAGTGTTTCCATGTGCCTTATTCCGCCCTGACCATGTTCTTGAGCACCGACCAGCGAGAGAGAGACTCTGCTACAGCTTACCGTAAGCTTACAGCTACAGACAACAGTGTTCATCTTTAAACCTGTGTTCTAGAATATTAACTAATCTGATTTCATTGTGCTCCAATAATCCTAAAATAAATGCTTGCCAAGTGCTTATGTTGAGAACTGTATATGTTTGGAAGTGGTTTCAAATGTAAATAATGAATTACCAATTTTCTGCATGCATGTGTTCAGGTATGACGGTGGAGGTGCTTGGTACGCTGGTCGGTGCCGCCATTCAGGGTCAGATTGTAGCGAGCGCACACACACTGAAGCACTGTCCGCATCGGAACCTGACGACTGGTCACCTGGGAAACAGCAGCGGAACAGAGATCATCAGATCCCTGGCGCTATCACAGGACTTCCTGTCTCATGCTGTATGTGTCACAGTCACGGTTGTTTGACCTAAAAGTGATCCACTGCATTTAATACAGTTCCTTTGGCTCTAAATTTCTCTAGCATTATTTTTATACATTTTATACAACACTTTATAGTACTGTTTATTAAAAAATTCACAAACTTTATTGCATTTTGTAATGTTCATTACTAATATATATATATATATATATATATATATATATATATATATATGTGTAAGCAATGAGGTACGAGAGGCTGTGCTGTATCATGAATAAGTCACAGCTGAAAGGTGTTGTTAAGCCTGCAACCCCTTCAGCTGTGACTTATTCACGATACAGCACTAGCCTCGAGTACCTTATTGCTTTTATAAAACGGTTACCACACAATACAAATATTAAAGCCAAAAATATGTATCAATGCAACTTTCATGAAGTAAACTGTCACTAAAAGCCTTCCTTCTGCCAGAAAAAAAGAGTCCCTGACCTTGAACAGCAACAGAAGTTACATTATTACGCCATTAGATGGCGCAAAGAATGTCTTTATGAGTGTGTCAGTCAGTAGCGAAGACTTTTACATTGAAAAGACTGAACTGTTGTGAACACAGAAGAAGACGCAACTGACAAATGCTTTGACTAGCGCTGTCAGTCACGGGAAAACCCCTTAACTGTTAAAAGGACAAGATAATACATTGGACATTTAAACAGATTTTTTTGATTATGAAAATAGGACTGACCTGAAGGAAAACTGCTTTGCAGGAAAAAAAAAAAGAAAGAAAAAAAAAAAGGCTTTTTCCCTGAAATCATCAAGTACCATCGAACCATAAACTCTCCAAAACCTGATTAGGTGTGGATTTCTAGAGCTTGACCTTCAGAGGAACGATTTATATTCATCAGTCCTCAGAATCAATAAATAAATGTGCTTGTTTAGGGGCCAGTTTAACTCTATTTTGGGCCAAGAGCCACTGAGCTCCATGTCAGTCAAAACCGACTTGTGAGTGAACCGACAGGCTTGGCTTGTGGATGTGGCTGAGGGTTCCATAGTGGAAAGCCATGATGGAGAACCATGAAGGGCCACAGCTATTTGGAGCTGGACTGTAGAGCGTCTCTCTGGTTAAAGCTCTCTGAGGCGGCTGGGCTGAATCCACCACGCACCGTGTCATTGCACATTCTTCTGTGGCCAGGCTGAAAGGCGGTGAGATGGTTGGGGGTGCCAGCCAAATACTCTGAAACGGCTCTTTTGATCTGGAACAATAATGAAGTGCTTGCCATGGTCCGTGGAAAAATAGCAAACAATCCTGAGGTTGTTTAGGGCAGAGCAGTTCCTGTTTGGGGGAAATAGATTGAAAAGTTCCTCTTTTCTGGGGTTGCACCTAATTTGAGCTCACTAAAATTTAAAAGACTGTACAGTACGAAGTCTGAATCAGCAGATACACCCAAATAGATGCAATGAATGTGGAACATGACACCCATGTACTGGAATAAAACTACAACCAAAGATTAAGATGTATTCAAGACAGAATTAAATGTGTTGACAGGACTGTTTTCCATCACCTCTCACGGTCTGTTTCTCTTTACAGAAGGAAGTGTACATGATAGCTGCCGGAGTGATCGGAGGGCTGTTTCTGGTTTGTACAGTGGTCATGTTTCTGGGAGTCAAAGAGAGAGATGGTAAGCATGTGGCATGCATTTGTTTTGCCACCGCATCCGAATGAAAAAGTTTGCTTAGTTCACCCCAAAAAATTAACATTTCCAAATGGCTTTCTTCCGTGGAATACAAGAGAAGATACACTCTGCTCTCTTCTATACAGTCTAAGAGAAGACGTTTGGAGTTGTTGATCTCTATTAAACACACCAAAACAGTAGTCCATATGATTTTTGAGCTATACATATCACATGTTTTCTTAAGATACACTACCATTCAAAAGTTTGGGGTTTGAGATTTTTTACTTTTAAAGAAAGTCTCTATTGCTCACCAAAGCTAAATTTATTTGATAAAAAAATACAGTAAAAACTATAATATTGTGAAATATATTACAATTTTAAATATTTTTTCTATTTTAATATATTTTAAAATATAATTTATTCTTGTGATCAAAGCTGAATTTTCAGCATCATTACTCCAGTCTTCAGTGTCACATGATCCTTCAGAAATCATTCTAATATGCAGATTTGCTGATCAAGAAACATTTCTTGTTGTTATCCTTTTTTAAAACAATTGTGCTGCTTTTTGTGGAACTCGTGATGCATTTTTTCAGGATTCTTTGACAAATAGAAAGTACAAAAGAACATAATTTGTTTGAAATAGAAAACTTTTGTATACATGTTTTGTATAAAAGTCTTTACTGTCACTTATGAACAATTTAATGCATCCTTGTTGAATAAAAGTATTAGACAATACTTTTATAAACCCAAATTTTTGAAGCGTAATGTATATGATAGCTTTGTGTGAACAAAACAAAACAGACCAAAATCCATTCACTTATATTCAAATGTGGCATATGTGCTATGCAAGTGCATATTATATTTATAAATATATATTATATAAGTGAATACTAACTTAAATTTCAGTTTGTGCCTCACACAAAGCTACTGTATGGCTTCAGAAGAGTCGCGTACTGAGTAGGTACTACATTTGAATGTGAACGTACTTCGTGACCATTAAAAAAGTATGTTCTACGTAGTATGACTATAGGTACTATCAATGAAATTCATATTATTATTCATATTATTATGGACATACTACATTCGCCATGTTGTTACTGTCATGTGACCTACCAGTGTCAGTTGTCGCTTCTCTTCCATTCTTAAATCCCCTCCCGTGGCCTCATGGGATAGCAAAGTGTCCATCGTATGCGCACTTTAGAATCTCGGCAAAAGTAGAAGGTCATAAAGGGACTTTTCGCATACCGTTTTTCGAATACTATGTATTCAGACATACTACTCTTTTGGCGCACTGTTTGTCACATACTATTATATATTAGGGAAGTATTCGATTTCAGATGCAGTGCTTTTCCCTCTTTAATAATATGGAAAACTGCAGCATAGCTATTGCGTCTAAAATATCTTTTTGTGTTCTACTGAAATATATTTTTTGGGGGGGAGGGGGGGTGAACTTTTCCTTTAAATGTGTCATAATAGTGTCACTGTACCTTAGAAAACGTCTAATGTTTGTGTTTTCTCCACTTTTCTGCATTTTTAGATCCCTACGCTCCTAAAACGGACAAAGCCATTCCTTTCCATAAGGGCTTTATTTTGGTCATGAAGCACGGGTCTTACCTCACTCTGACGGCAGCTTTCCTTTTCATTTCTGTGGCCATTCAGGTAACACGCTTTCCCTCCAGTATGTCGTTCTAGAGCAGTTAATTCAGTGTGCACAATGTGTTCAGTTGTTCGTTGTTTGAAAGAAAGTATGTAACTGAATAATTATATTTATTAGCCACATATACAGTTTCATCATGTTTGAAACTCTGAATACATTCCCAGAATGTAGCCTTCAGGTTTTCTTAAAGGAATAGTTCACTCAAAAATGAAAATTCTGTCATTATTTACTCGCCCTCATGTCATTCCAAACCCGTAGGCTATTTTTCCGATGGAACATGAAAGTCTAAAACTTTCATCCTTGCGTGAGCTATTCCTTTAATCACAGTGGTCTGGGCTGGATTAATTAATGACATCATTAGAACTCTCATTTGCCGCTGTCTCCTTCTGCAGATGATACAAAGTAACTTTGTGCTGTTCTGCACGTATGCGGTGGAACTTCGTGATCACTTTCAGAACATTGTTTTGACTATTCTGGTGAGTACCTGATGAAGACATGAAAAGCTGACACCACTATAAACGTTATTCAGTAAACAGATATTGTTGATGCCATATCCATTTCAATAGACCTGCCACTGGAACTCCTCATCATACTGTCACCTCTTGTTTGTTTAGTTACTTTGTAAATGAAGACAAAGCTCTCTATAATTCTCTAATGTGTGTCAGTATCTTGGGAAAAATGAATATGTGACTGAATTTCTATATCTTCCCAGATGTCGGCAGCAGTGAGTATTCCATTTTGGCAGTGGTTTCTTGAGAAGTTTGGGAAGAAGACAGCAGCGTTCTGCGGCATAACAGTAACTGTTACTTTATTAAGTGTTTTTTCTTAAAGGGGTAGTTCACCCCAAAAGAAAATGATCCCATAATTTACTCACCCTTAAGGTGTTTATGACTTTCTTCTTTCAGCCAAACACAATTGCAGTTATATTAAATAATATCCAAGCTTTACAATGGGAGTGAATGGTGCCCGAGTTTTTGAAGCTCCAAAAAGTGCAT
This sequence comes from Ctenopharyngodon idella, assembly GCF_019924925.1. NCBI lineage: Eukaryota > Metazoa > Chordata > Actinopteri > Cypriniformes > Xenocyprididae > Ctenopharyngodon > Ctenopharyngodon idella. The sequence continues at coordinate 27,929,951 of NC_067239.1, read as the reverse complement.
CCATCCATCATAAAAGTAATCCATATGATACCAGTGGGATAATAAATGCATTCTGAAGTGAAGTGATGGGTTTTTGTAAGAAAAATATCCATATTTAAAACTTAACTATAATCTATAATCACTGGCTTCTGGCAACAGGCATACATGTGTTCAAGAGAAAGTCGAGTTCCAGTGGAAGGGTGACCTCTGACCCGACGTAGGACGAAGCTCCTCTTCTCTTATATCAAAATCCTCCGACATTTTACTTTAAAATTTCTCATTTTAGACTTCTAATTCATGACCGGCATTTTGTTTTGCTCTATCCTCTTCATAAATATGGATATTTTTCTTACAAAAATGCATTGCTTCACTTCAGAAGACCTTTATTAACCCGCTGGAAAGTATGGATTACTTTTATGATGAATGGATGCGTTTTTTGGGGCTTCAAAATCTCGGGTACCATTCACTCCCATTATAAAGCTTGGAAGAGCAAGGGTATTTATTAATATTACTCCGCTTGTGTTTGGCTGAAAGAAGAAAGTCATATACATCTAGGATGGCTTGAGGGTGAGTATATTATATTAATTTTCATTTTTGGGTGAACTAACTCTTTAATCAGTGATTTGGATGACTCTTTATTCAGTAGATCTTTAGCTTTAATAGCATTATAAATGATCAAAGGATACTACCATATTATAAACAGCAATTATTAGGTAATTTTACTATATAGTGTGTCATATAGCAGTGTTTATTCTTAAAGTGTCTGATAATAGTGGCCTAATCAAAATCATAAGTATTCAGCTGGTCATGTGATCTCAGCATTGCAGCCACCATGTGGGGAAACCAGTCTTGTATAGAATAAATGACCTTTTCTAGAACACTGATATAACTGGAGTCATTTTAAAATGTTTATCAAATGCATTATTCATTTCTGGAGGTGAAAATCATATTCATTGCACCTTTTAAATTGTTTAATGCATATGTACGTTGGGTAACATTCAGTGACGTCTTTTAAATTGTCATCTGTGCAGTGGATCATGCCGTTCACGGTGATGCTGGTGTTCATCCCTAATCTGATAGTGGCATATGTTGTGGCCGTATCGTCTGGGCTTAGTGTGGCTGCTTCTCTCTTGTTACCATGGTGAGTCTTCCAAAACCAAATATAATGCTACATTATGGATAAACAAAGAATATGCATCCAATACTTCGTGTTTTTTGTTTTAAAGTACAGAATGCATAGATCATTTTTTGCAGTGGCAATGAAAAAGGCAGCATTTTCTTCAAAGTGTAGTATAAATATAGTTTGTCATGCATTTAAAGGGATAGTTCACCCAAAAATGAAAATTCTCTCATTATTTACTCAAGTCGTTGTAAACCTAAGTTCTTTCTTCTGTTGAACATAAAGAAAGACATTTTAAAGAATGTGGGTAACGTCTCGGTTACAAAGGTAACCCTCGTTCCCTGAAGGAGGGAACGGAGACGTACGTCGTACGTGACCGACTGAATGGGAACTATAGAGTTGCTGGCCCCCATTGACTTCCATAGTAAAAATACTATGGAAGTCAATGGAGATCAGAAACTGTTTGGTTACCGACATTCTTCAGAATATCTTCTTTTGTGCAGTGACATCTCTTCTCTGATATTTACTGGTATGAGGGCGGGACAAACTGTCACTCACATGAGATCCACCAATAGCAAACCACAGTGATCAAATCAATTCCTGTCCTATATTTTTTCTTGTCTGAGAAGCCGCTTCACTCGGATGCATGTCACAATAGGGAAGAAAAGACTATCACTACTTCCATTTAATGCCGACTTTAAAAGCCTCAAAGTGATCCATAAAAATCGTATTATAACTTTGTTTATTTTAACCAGCCAAGCTTTAACTTTTGTATATATAGGTTTAATAACCAGCAATCTCCAAATAACAGGTTTCATGTCAGGGTCATGCTATTTTTTGGTTTTTAAAGATAGACTCTGCTTGATTGGAAAGGCCCCAATTGAGTAAATTGCAGTTTTTATGTGCCGTCTACAAAGAGGATTTGGCTTTATGGTACCAATGTCGATGTTTAATACGAGATGATGAATGATGCCTCTGCCGTGTTGTGTTTCCTGTTGCTCAGGTCAATGTTACCAGATGTAGTGGATGACTTCAGACTGGCAAACCGCAACTCAAAGGGACACGAGGCAATCTTCTACTCCCTATATGCTTTCTTCACAAAGTTTGCTGCAGGCATTTCTCTTGGAGTGTCCACGCTCTGTCTACAGTGAGATCACTCTTTCATTATTATGGAAATTATGAATCATGACAGATCAGTGGTGTAAACAATGCAGTATTGACAATTTGATATTTTGGTTTGTCAGTTGTCATTTGGAAACCAGTCAGTAAATGAAGACATTTGTGCAGCATATTGTATAAAAGCTGAATGCATAGTTGTTGGTGTTGCAGGTTTGCTGGTTATGACACAGGAGCGTGCAGACAGCCCCCTCCAGTGGTCTACACGCTGAAATTGCTCATCGGTGCTGCTCCGGTGGTCTGTATCACCACAGGCCTTATGATCCTCGTGGTGTACCCCATTAGTGAGGACGTCAGATTACGAAACAAATTTGCCCTGGAAGAGCTCAGGTAATATATATATATATATTACCAAAATAATAAAAATCTTACAGACCCCAAACTTTTAAACAGTTGTGTGTGTGTGTGTGTGTATATACACTATATATATATATATATATATATATATATATATACACACACCGATCAGGCAAAACATTATGAGCACTGACAGGTGACGTGAATAACACTGATTATCTCTTCATCACGGCACCTGTTAGTGGGTGGGATATATTAGGCAGCAAGTGAAGATTTTGTCCTCAAAGTTGATGTGTTAGAAGCAGGAAAAATGGGCAAGCGTAAAGATTTGAGCGAGTTTGACAAGGGCCAAATTCTAATGGCTAGACGACTGGGTCAGAGCATCTCCAAAACTGCAGCTCTTGTGGGGTGTTCCCGGTCTGCAGTGGTCAGTATCTATCAAAAGTGATCCAAGGAAGGAGCAGTGGTGAACCGGCGAAAGGGTCATGGGCGGCCAAGGCTCATTGATGCACGTGGGGAGCGAAGGCTGGCCCGTGAGGTCCGATCCAACAGACGAGCTACTGTAGCTCAGATTGCTCAAGAAGTTAATGCTGGTTCTGATAGAAAGGTGTCAGAATACACAGTGCATCGCAGTTTGTTGCGTATGGGGCTGCACAGCTGCAGACCAGTCAGGGTGCCCATGCTGACCCCTGTCCACCGCCAAAAGCGCCAACAGTGGGCACGTGAGCATCAGAACTGGACCACGGAGCAATGGAAGAATGTGGTGCCGGGTGTGTGTGCGTCGTTTACCTGGGGAACACAGGGCACCAGGGAAGAAGGGAATGGGAATGGGAAGAAGGCAATGGGAAGAAGGCAAGCCAGCGGAGGCAGTGTGATGCTTTGGGCAATGTTCTGCTGGGAAACCTTGGGTCCTGCCATCCATGTGGATGTTACTTTGACACGCATCACCTACCTAAGCATTGTTGCAGACCATGTACACCCTTTCATGGAAACGGTATTCCCTGGTGGCTGTGGCCTCTTTCAGCAGGATAATGCGTCCTGCCACAAAGCAAAAATGGTTTAGGAATGGTTTGAGGAGCACAACAGTGAGTTTGAGGTGTTGACTTGGCCTCCAGATTCCCCAGATCTCAATTCAATCGAGCATCTGTGGGATGTGCTGAACAAACAAGTCCGATCCATGGAGGCTCCAACTCACAACTTATAGGACTTAAAGGATCTGCTGCTAACATCTTGGTGCCAGATATCACAGGGCACCTTCAGGGGTCTAGTGGAGTCCTTGACGGGTCAGGGCTGTTTTGGCAGCAAAAGGGGAACCAACACAATATTAGGAAGGTGATCATAATGTTATGCCTGATTGGTGTGTATTTTATATATATATATAAAACATTTTTTGTATATATATATATACACACACAAAATTTTATATATTTTTTATATATATATACTAAAAAGAAACATTTTTATAGTTGACCAATTATATACAATATTTTTTACATTTATGATTATATATTGATATTATATTTTTCATATATTATGTATAATAAAATGTATATATTTATTTTTCAGAAACCAGAGCATTACCTGTAAATCTCTCAGAGCTGATCTGAGCAGTGCGTAACATCCTCAAACAGCAGATCCTGATATTCTAGCCCAGTGCTGGGATGAGTTGTGTTAGTGTATATTACACTGTGTGAGATATATATATTATGTTTTAATGTAAACATTTCAGTTTGTTTCTGTATTCAGTCCGTTTCTGTATTTTCACATGAACATATAGCCACATATATCTAATTTATACACATGAATGGACTATATATCATTATATATGAGGATTTCCTGAGGGAAAATATACTGATAATATATTGTTCCAAGTTGTTATAGTGATTATAAATATTATTAAATGACTTGATTCCAGGATTAATAAAAAAATTGTGCTGGTTCACGTAGCTTTAACATATTTCAATGATGCTTCAATAAAATTAAAATATAGAATAATGATAATAAAAGTATTGAATATTATTTGGATAAATTAATGTAGTTCATGCATTTATCTGTATATATATATATATATATATATATATGTGTGTGTGTGTGTGTGTGTGTGTGTGTACAGTATGTTGTTAAAAATAACCCCAAAGCAATCTTTAGATTTACTAAAATTATTTTTTATAATACTATAAATAATAATCAGGTAATGAAAAAAGTATTAAGGTGCTATTGGGTGGTTCATGTGCATGTGTGATTTACAGCTCATGAAGTCAATGATGAAGTTTCACTATGAGTTTTAATACCACATTACATATACCTTCATTTTTGTATGGGATAACAGAAACTATTTTTAGCAAAAATAATCAAGCAGGCACTCAAGTATTTCCTCTGAAAAATGAACAAAAAATGTTCTGTCACGTTACACAAATCTACCATCATCCTTTATATATCAAAGTGACGAATATGTCAGCAAGAAATTTTCCCTGAATTCCAAATTTTGGAATATTCCTGTGTTAGCCACAAACACCCAGCTAACAAAAGATAAATATTATAAAAAAATGTTTCTAACAAGTCCTCTTGCGATGATATGGGCTTCATTTTTCTGCGTTGGGAGACAGGGGACTTTCAGGGGGAAATACATCCGCACAACTCGGGGGTCTTACAGGAGATTTCCTTCTGGCGCTCCTGATCGTGAGCTCGTCCTTGTGTTTAAACGTGAGCGGAACGAAACCATCTGTATCAGCCACCAAGACAATCCACATGGGACCTGTGAGAAGAAAAAGTACTTAAAATGATGAGAAATTTCTGCACAGTAATTTGCAGTATTAGCATAAGTGAAAGTGGTTCAAGCAGGCATCAATATGTATGCTTGTTTCAACATGGAATAAAAAAATGTAAAAGATAATTGCGACTTTTTATCTCACAATTCCTTTTTTTTTTTTTGTCTCACAATTGTGTTTATATCTCGCAATTCTGACTTTTTTCTCGCAATTCTGACTTTTTTCTTGCAATTGCGAGTTTATATCTTGCAATTCTGACTTTTCTCGGAAATGCAAGTTTATATCTCACAATTCAGAATTTTTTCTCGCAATTGCGAGTTTATATCTCGCAAATCTGACTTCTCACAATTCTGACTTTTCTCGCAATTGCGAGTTTATATCTCACAATTCTGACTTCTCAGAATTCTGACTTTTTTTCTCGCAATTGCGAGTTTATATCTCGCAATTCTGACATTTTTCTCACAATTGCGAATTTATATCTCGCAATTCTGACTTCTCACAATTCTGACTTTTTTTCTCGCAATTGTGAGTTTATATCTCGCAATTCTGACTTCTCGCAATTGTGACTTCTCACAATTCTGACTTTTTTTCCTCGCAATTGTGAATTTATATCTCGCAATTCTGACTTTTCACAATTCTGACTTTTTTTCTCGCAAATGTGAGTTTATATCTCGCAATTCTGACTTCTCGCAATTGTGATTTCTCACAATTCTGACTTTTTTTCCTCGCAATTGTGAATTTATATCTCGCAATTCTGACTTTTCTCAGAATTGCGAGATATAAACTCACAATTACCTTTTTTATTTTTTATTCAGTGGCGGAAACAAGCTTCCATACATCAGCACTAGAGATGCACAACACAAAAGACTGTAAGCTGATTCAACCTTAAATCCTCAAATCCAATTGCACCACCTAATCGCTTCCTATTTTAGTCATTGGCAATTAAATGAAGCCAAAGCACAACGAACAATCTGTCTTCAACAAAGGATTCAGCCTCATTAATAGATCCCATCTGCTCATTGTTGAAAAGAGCAAATCTGCCTGAAATGTCAACACAGAGATCTCAGAAACGCTCAGATGCTTTCTTACAATGTGCAATGGTTGCAACTACTTTTCATGCAAAAAATCAGTTTATCAGTTTATCTTGACTTACTGAACCTAATAATGTCCAATATTATTACATATGTATTGATCAAGTTGGTGGAATCAGCATTTTGCAAGGTTTCTATATCTTCCAAACGTACCATGCATCATCTCCACGACCGCCAGGCCGAACAGTTCCTGTACCACCCGCAGGCAGATCCGCCCCCCACACAGCAGCAACGGCCTTCTCTCATCCGTATACACATTCTCAGACAACTGTTTCTGGAGGAAAAGACAAATACAAAGTGCCATCGATTAACACCATGAGTCACTTTAAGAGAGCATCATTCACAAAAGACCTGGTCATGTGGTCATGGATTAAATCTGATGATTCCCCTAAGACAAGTTATGCCAAGGTCAACAGAATAACTTCAATCTGACATCTGCTGACAAAGGGTTGTGCTGACAACAGTGAGAGGAATTATGAGTTGGCGTGATGCTTTACAATGCCTGATGGTCTGACTAAGAGTAAAATGGGCTTTGTAGAGTCTTGGTTTGGATTAAGACTTAGCTCCAGAAGCAAATCATTTAATCAAGTAATCATTTATTTTGTTGTTTATTTATTAAATTTAACAGTATGTGAACATCTAAGAAGGTTCCCTAATGGTACAGGATATTTGACCTGTTGGGGTCTCCACATCCATCAGTCCTTGACCCATAAAGCACCATGGATCTTCTGCTTTGGAAAATGAAGAACCTCTCTTTCTTTTTTTTTTTTTAAATTGACAATGAAAATGGTTGACAGCAAATGCCATAGTCAATTATTAGGGTGCTCTGATATTGAAATGTTTACATTTACTTCAGAAATTATTGTAATGTTAATTATTAGAAATAATAATAATAAATATTGTTATTATTTATATGAATTATAATTTAGATTACTTTTAAATTATAGTATTATTAAATTTAATCACAGTAATAATTATTATTACTATATCATTTACCATAATATATATATATATATATATATATATATATATATATACACACATTTTTTTTTTTTATACAATGAAAATGGTTGACAACAAATGCCATAATCAATTATTAGGGTGTTCTGATACTATAATGTTTACATACACTTTATAAATTATTGTAATGTAAATTATTGAAAGTAATTATAATAAATATTGTTATAATTTATATTAATTATAATTTAGATTATTTATAAATTATAGTATTAAATTTAATCATAATAATTATTATTACATTTAATAGTAAAAGAAATTATA